>NC_139969.1:41164088-41364088 GCF_963993115.1 Abramis brama
TGGCAATTTCAAACCGCTGCTTCATGAAGCTTCGAAACCTTTACTAATCTTTTGTTTTGAATCAGTGGTTCTGCGCGTGTATCAAACTGCCAGAGTCACGAGATTTCAGTAAACGAGGCTTCATTACGTCCTAACTGTTTCGAAACACTTCAAAATGTCAATGGTTCTCCACTGGGGGCGATGATCTCTGTGAACCCATGATCATGAGGATTCACTGAGAACCATGAACAAGTGTCTGTGGGTTTTACCTGATCTCTGATCAGTTTTATACATTTGTAGACGTTTTAATTAGACATTAGTATAATTTAAATGAATAATGGTAGTTAATAGTCTCTTATTGGCCTGTTTTGCTGAGCTATTCATAGAACAAACAAAACAACAATCTATCTATAAATTACAGGAACGTCTGTCTGTCTGTCTGTCTGTGTGTGTGTGTGTGTCTGTTAACCGCATATCTCTCGATCCGTTAGTCCGATGGATTTCAAACATGACAGGTGTCTCACTACGGGCACGAGTAAGTGCAGTGCCAAGTTTGACATTGTTTGGATGAGAAATGCTAAAGATATCGTTAAATATATCATTTTTAAAAGGTTGTAGTTTAAAAATAAACATTCTGACATTAGAGGGTTGTATCGGTCAAAGAAGCCCCAAGAAGGTTGTGGTTTAAAAATAAACATTCTGACATAAACACTCAGTCAGCTACACTGTTTACTTCTGAATATTATAGTTTGGTTCCAAAACGTGATAAATCCATTTTGATTAATTTGAGTAAAAATGATGAGGATGAGAATCAGCACCTCCAAATCCGAGGCCATGGTCCTCAGTCGGAAAAGGGTGGCTTGCCCGCTTCAGGTTGGTGGAGAGTTCCTGCCTCAAGTGGAGGAGTTTAAGTATCTTGGGGTCTTGTTCACGAGTGAGGGAAGGATGGAACGGGAGATTGACAGACGGATCGGTGCAGCTTCTGCAGTAATGCGGTCGATGTACCGGTCTGTCGTGGTGAAGAAAGAGCTGAGCCGCAAGGCGAAGCTCTCGATTTACCGGTCAATCTACGTTCCTACTCTCACCTATGGTCATGAGCTGTGGGTCATGACCGAAAGGACAAGATCCCGGATACAGGCAGCCGAAATGAGCTTTCTCCGCAGGGTGGCTGGGCGATCCCTTAGAGATAGGGTGAGAAGCTCGGTCACTCGGGAGGAGCTCAGAGTAGAGCCGCTGCTCCTCCACATCGAGAGGGGCCAGCTGAGGTGGCTCGGGCATCTGTTCCGGATGCCTCCTGGATGCCTTCCCGGGAAGGTGTTCCAGGCGCGTCCCACTGGGAGGAGACCCCGGGGAAGACCTAGGACACGCTGGAGGGACTATGTCTCCCGGCTGGCCTGGGAACGCTTCGGTGTCCCCCCGGAAGAGCTGGAGGAAGTGTCTAGGGAGAGGGAAGTCTGGGCATCTCTGCTTAGACTGCTGCGCCCACGACCCAGCCCCGGATAAGCGGAAGAAGATGGATGGATGGATGGATTGAGTAAAAATGTGTTTTCTTTACCAAGAAAGTGGCAAGATGAAAACCACTATTTTCTGTTTCAAACTTTCACATAGCATCTTTAGGTTATAATAACATAAAAAATTCAAATTATAACATAAAAAATTAAAATCCAGATTTTGATTTTCAAAGATCTATTATAAAAACAGAAATGTTATGTTCTCATTCATTTATGGAGAACGAAAGAAATAGATTTGTTCAGTGTAGACATAATCACTAATTTAGTAATTTCGCATGAGTCCGATGCAGAAAAAAATGACAAAAAGCAACAAGATGGCAGAGCTTTCAGCTTATAGATTCCCCCATCCTAGAGAGAATGAAGTGCTACTAAGTGCTAATGTGGATTTCTGTCTAGATAGGCAATAAACATTTTGCAAGAGAAAACCTCAAAAAGGTTAATTATAGATCAAATAAGACAGAAACACACCCGTTCACCGGTCATTTTCCTCAGCTGTAGGCAAAGGCAAGTTTCAAATCAGTGCTTCTCCTGGGAGACTAGCGCTAAATTAGCCTCTAGTTTAGCGCCATCTACTGTTTTAGAAGAGGAAGTTGCTCAACTGCATTTGTGAGAAAATCTGCCTGGACGCATTTGTGAGAAAATCGAGCCGAGAGATCTCATAAAAAGCGAAGCGTCACACAATCATAACAGACAGATATGCATTTGTATGCACTAGATTTGGTGTTTGTTCAAAGGTTACATGCAATTTGAAGGATGGTTTGTATATATTTGTGAAGTATTATCTTGGCTCATTTATTTATATTTGTAAAACACAATACATATTTGTAACTCCACTGCATTTTCACTCAAACTGACCTTTGTGCTTGCACATTGCTTTCTGTTTGTTTGCGAGTCGAGTTTTCCTTTGCAAAGCGGATCGAGTTTGTTTGCGAGTGGAGTTTTCCTTTGCGAAGTAGATTGAGTTTGTTTGCAAAATGCTGGATTTGTTTGTTATAATTATGGCACATAATTCGCTCCATATGAATCGTGTAGTTCAATTTTCCACATTTATTGTATGTCAGTATCAGTATTTGCTTTCTACCATGCACAAATAAAAAAGTCACTGAACTTTTGCTGTGTAATTGTAACAGTGAACACTCAAATACACCAAACCAACAATTACTAAAAACACACACAAAAACTGATTTTGCACGGCCACTTTGCACTGCTCCCTGAATTGACGCGCTTATTCATTTGTGGATGTTAACTGAATCTGTAAGTCAGCTGTGCTGTTTACTTCTGAATATTATATTTCATTCTGGTGCGCTAAACGTTATCGCTGCTGTGTAATAATAGCCTATGCTATTCACCAACTAAACATATCCTATTCAATGCGTTCACAGTCTCTTTCATGGCCATCATTTGTAGTAGCCTATTCACAAACTGTTTGCTCAAGTGTAGCGTTTTCTCGGAGTTCACTGTGTGCTTTCTACCATGCACAAATAAAAATGTCATTGAACTTTTGTTGTGTAATTGTAACAATGAGCACTCAAACACACCAAACCAACAATTACTAAAAACACACAAAAAAACTGATTTTGCACGGGCATTTCGCACTAGTTGATAAAATAACATATAGACACTTAATAATCTTATTAGATGATTAGATAATCACATTTGAAAGATTTTACTTTCAATAAAAAAGTAGGTTCGGGTCTATATTTTAAATGGTCAGGGTCCCAATCCCAGGTGCAAATTCCAGGCATGAAGGAGCAACCGACAAGGCTTGCAAGTCTCCAAGGACCAAGGACCTTGCTATTTCTTGTTGATAGAAGAAATAGCAAGGAGAAATAAAGTTTTTAGTGCAAGGAACTTTTCTGAAACCTCCTCAGTAGGCTTGAAGGGAGCCAGAGTCAGGCCTTCAAGTACAACGGCCCAATCCCAGGCTGGTGCTGTAGTACACAGTGCAGTGCCACGAAGAAAACGAGTAATGAGAGGATCTCTCCCCAATGATGCCCCACCCAAAAGAGTGTGGTAAGCAGATATAGCCGGTGGAAGGTGGAAGGGGATAATCCAGCAGAGGAGCGTTCTTGCAAATAATCAAGTACTGAACCAACGGAGCAGTTGACAGGATCCAATTGACATTCTCTACACCAAGAAGAGAATAGTCTCCACTTCAGTGCATACAGTCTTCTCGTGGAGGGAGCTCTGGACTGGAGCATGGTCTCCACGACCTCAGTTGAGAGACCCGATCAGGGGCGTCGGACTGGGGGTAAAACCAGTACTGATTACCAGGGCCCCAAGGGGAGAGAGGGCCCTTGAAAAGTCTGGAATATATTTGATTTTTCCTGGATATTTTCATTTCCTAATTAAATTTCATAATGAATGTCAGATGAAATGTAAAATTAGTGTATTGGCTGAATAGTTGAATGACTGACTACATTTTGTATACAAAAAAGTAAAGACTATCTAAGGTCTCACGGTCCCACCCCTTGCTAATGCACCAAATGGTTTAGTCCATCTGCACGCATTAGTTAGTTGAGCATCTGGTGGAGCGCAAACTTCTGCTGTAGAAATGTCTTTCTCAAAGAAAGCCAAATCAGGCCACAAAAAAGAAAGGAAAGACAGAATGAAAGAAAACAAAATGAAGGGAAACACTGACTGGTAACTGACTTCTTTTCAAAGAAAGGTGAGCACAAACTAGAACACGAAATCTATAGTGCTAAACTGCTTGAATATTTGCGCGATTGTTAGTGCTAAAAACAACCCATTGAAAGGGAAGAACATATACTTTCAGGTGATAATTTGGTTATACATGTAATCTGAGGTAAAGGCTAAATAAATAAACTGTACACTAACAATGCTGTTTGCATACAACACACCATTATAATAGCCTAATTTGAAACATGTTTAATTTTAAATTAATAGGCTATAATATCTAAAATTAGCAATAATAGGCTAATCAGTGTCATAGGTAGCTCATCGGTAACTACATATCATGTCAACATTATATTTGTCAGATTTAGGAGAAGCAGATCTTAACATTGTGAAACACATGGCCCTCAGTTTCAGAAACTGTCACATCAGGGAGTGTAGCAACAGACCCTTCATCCTCCTCTTTGGATTTGAGGAACATGGGGGCCCATCAGGACTGCCTATGCATAGGGCCCGGGATCTTGTGTTACGCCCCTGGACCCGATTCTACGAGATGGGCCCCCTCAGGGACCAAGCCCACCGTTTCCATAACTCCGGGCGAGGGTGATAAATCGTGCCGCCTGCTTGGGACAATAGGTCCCAATAAGTTTGCAAAGGTGACGTGACCTCAGACCCCCCTGATGGTTGATGTAAGAGACCACCGATTTGTGTTGTCCATGCGTACAAGCACATGATGGCCCCTCAGGTCTGAGAGGAAGTGTTTGAGGGCTCGAAACACCGCCATCATTTCTAGCTGATTTATGTGCCAATAAAGTAGATGGTCCTGCCACAGACCTTTCGCCGAGCGACCTCTCATGATCGCCCTCAACCTGTGAGGGAAGCATCCGTCGTTAGCGTTACGCTACGACAAGAAGCCCCCAGCACTGGGCCTTGGGCGATGAACCAAGGTTTCTTCCACATGACTCAGGCAGGCATCGCCACGCGACTTTGATCATGTCAAAACTTTTTTTTTTTTAAGAATTAAAGGCATCACAGATTTTCATTATGGTCTCATAATATTATACCGACCTCACTATATAGAATACTAATATTATCCACCCTTTTTACACGTGAGATTGTTCGCGGCCATTTGCAAATTGAAAGTGTCTGGCTTCCGGTCTGATCCGCTTCCAGTTATTTTAGCAGTTGAAAACAGCTTGTTAAGCTGCTTGATATTACAAACTGCTATTTCTTATCATAATGTATTGTAATTATGAACACACAGGTTTGTATACTAATAGTTGCGTTTTCTGCACTTTGGCACTTGAATCGGAAGTCTCGCACATTCACAGAAAACAGCCCACTTCCGGGTCGCAAAACAAACTGGGTACTATTTTATTTTTATGAATAAATAAATAATAAGAATATAAAATGCTAAGACAATTTTAGAAGACAACTTATTTCAGCATACGTTCTTTCGACCGTTTCAAAACACTCGGTACAAAACATAAGAACCAGTGAAGAGCCATTAGGAAAGCTGAAATATGTGGCTTTAAACCAAACAGTTTGGCATTGTTTTGCAAGACCCCAGTAGGTTTATTCCCAAATCCACCAAGCCAAACGCGCCGCTGTGTCAACAGTGTGTAGGCAAACAGACTCACCTATCCGTCACTGCGCCGCTGAATGGGCCCTTTCTCCGGGCGGCTCCTCCGAGGGATTCCCTCGCTCCGGACCAGTGCTTCCTCCACACCATTGACTGCATCCAGGAGCTCGGGTAAACAAGCCCCGCTGTGCAGGCAGAGGTTAAAGTGGACTGAGCCAGTTCTGACGGCGAGGTGAGAGCAAATCACGGCCGTGTGAATACACGCATTCATTTCAGCCATGATCACGGAGGACATTAAACCATAGCGCATATCAGGCCACATTAGACTACACTGTCACTGCAGAGGTCAACAAGTAACCAGTAATCATTAATGAAATAAATATGTAATTAAAAAAAGATTAAATTTAGTGCACATCAGTATAGTATAGCCACACAGTGTGAGAAAAACAAAACGATAACTAACTATTTGTTCAGCAGAATAAAGTTTATGGTTTTATAAGCACAACTGTGCATTCACTCAAGTCATTAAAAATCTTTTTTTTTATTTTTTTTTATTTTTTAATGGGACAGTTTATTGAACCTTTAGACAAATGTTTGCATATGCGTTTCATAAAACACATATGCATGATGTTTGCATCATGCATATTATTATTGATGCGTCAGGCTTTTATGGCTCATATCCTACAGTTCATCAAAGTTGTCCTAAGACAAGGATGGGTAAGCAACATTGTTCAAAATTCATGTATAACTTTGATGAAAGGCTTTGATTCACTTCAAATGTTGACTACTGTAGTATATGAAATGTAGGCATGGAGCTCAGACTCAAAAACATCATCAGTCTTAACTGAGGAAAAATATGCAATTTGGTGCAGATGCTGATATTTATATGACCAAAAGGTGAGATGAAATTCTGATGCTTGTAATGTAATTAAATGAGATATTTATAACAGTATACAGATAAAGGTAACACTTTATTTCAAGGTGACATAGACATTTCTGCAAGTGCTTACTATTAACAGTAAATTATGCATTACTACAAATAACTCTAAACCAAACCCTAAAGCCGGGTGCACACTGTGCGATTTATAACAGTCCTTTACGATTGTTCCTGTCAGACTGTATGAACATGATCCTCGCTGTAAGCCATGTCACACTGTAAGATCTCAGTTGTTATTAATATCAGACTGACAGTCAAGACATGTTAAAAACGGAGGCACACAAGAAAACTCGTCTGGAGTTTTACATCATCAATCAATGACACGTTCAGTGACTGTGAGCTGTGTTACACACGGGATTGAAATGGTGGATACAAATAAATCTCTAACGTTAATTTTGGTCATGGCTTGTCTTGAAAAACAAAGACAATTTGACGGTCGTTGAGAAGTGACACTGCAGGACTGAGAGTCAAATCTCCTGACACTGACAGAGAAAAAATTGATCACAGCGGTCATTAATCGACTGCCGTGAACATGTCAAACTAATGATCAAAGTCTTCAGATTTAGCCTAAGATCAGAGGAATCTTTGAAGATTTGCAAAATTTGTCTCAGACGGCCAAATCGTGTCTCGGGCGGCCAAGTACATGTAGTTAATATTATTTAGTAGGCTACTTATGTAAGTACAATGAAACGAATAAGCCTTCCTCAAAAGCCTGATGATCATATTTAATAGGCTACTCATGATTTTTCTAAAAGATCTTGATTTATAGGGTCAATCGCCTCACTGTAAGGTATAAGTATGGAGATCATATGCTTTCTTCCTGTATTAATTTTACCCAAAACGTAGCAAAATATTACATTTTTAATTTGAATTGGTGTAATAATCACTGTTTTAACCACAAGATGGCAGTGTATGTCAAACTGGAGGTGGAGAAACGGGCTGAACTGTGTTTCCAGCCTCTCACAGGATCCCTTAATTAAGACTCAAATAAGCGATGCGCTGCATTAAGAGAGACTATGGGCAAGAGCTTGCATGAATTACATCCCTCCACGTGTACATTAGTCTGGCTGTCATTACGCATTAAGTCATGAGCGAATTTGCATGAGATTATTAGGGGGAAAAAAACATGAAATGCAGTGTTATAGCCAAACAGTTTAATAGTACACAGTAATAGCAGAAATGTTATTTTCCTGACCCACAATCCTGCGAAAGTAGCAGAATAAAGTGTCGGCGTAGCGTTTAAGAAGCTCACGTCTCTCAGCGCCACGGTTTGGCACAGGCTTTTATGAGAGGCCTTCTGGGTGGCTTTCACGCAGATATGCCGTTTTTCCACAATCCCACGGGTGCAGCTCTTTCTTTTAGCTTAATTACTTTTAATGAAACCATTGAAAAAAAGGGTCAGTCCCTATTACGAGGCAATTTAAAAGAACTGTGGGGAGTTCCTATTTTTGGATGAGCAAAGCGATCTTGAGTCATGGTCTGTATATGTCTGACCTCTCCAAACTCATATCCATCTCTCTCATGCGGTTTTTCCATGACACACTTATCTCAAGATTGCTCTCTGTGCTTCCAGCGATTATGAATCTGAAATTGGCTTGAGATGATGGTTGTAAAATAAAAGCTGGATTTGATCTATCAGAGAGAAGGACTGTGAATTCTGTGCTCACATACAGACCTGCTGCGTTCATTGGTCTGTAATCCAAAGCATTCAAATCAATTGCAGTTATCAAGCACCATATGGTTTTTTTTAGTGCCATCACAGGTACATCATGTTACAGGTGTAGCAGGTGATAAATCTGCGACGATCGGTTTCCTTCATCTGCCAAGGCTAGTCAGGCATTGCTGCCTTGGAGTCAATTAGTTTTGTACCTGACATGTACCTGAGCCATAAATGTCACATGACTTCAAAGACCTCAAATTATTGCAGCATCCCAATCCGCCTGCTTATACTATGCCCTTAAAGTGTCCTCTTTTTGAGAGATAACATGCGTTATCTCATACTTGCGTCTGTGAATTCTGCCACTGTTTACCGGCCTGTCAATCATCCTGTCACAGTCCACATTCTCACATACACACTCCACATTTTATTGAACTCTTTTGCATTTCAACCTCACACTGTATGGACGACATGTGTCTACTTCCTTACACTGAAGAGAAATGAAGCCGAAATGTCCCAGAAATGGCAGTGGACATCTTGTGTCGATGGCATTATTTGGGCCAGAGTCTGCGCAGTAGTTATCGAGAGGTGGAGCCGCGGTATTAACTAGAACTACCTAAAATGACAGAAGTCAAAGGCAAAATTTTGCCGATCGAAAAGCTTTGGCTTCACTTTTCAGGATGCGCAGCGCGTCTGTGTTGCACGTCACACGCATCACACACATGACCAGCGTCGGCCAATAGTGAGCCTACGTGTGACGTGCAACACAGACGCGCTGCGCTATTACACTACGTGAAAAAACTCGAGGCCCAGAGAGAAGGAAATTAAAAGTGGAATAAAGTCGTTATTTTTGTTTTTTTTGCGCACAAAAAGTATTCTTGTCGCTTTATAAACTTAAGATTGAGCCACTGTAGTCACTTGGACTATATTAACGATGTCTTTAATATGTAGACGTAGGTGTAGGTGTATTAGTAGGTGTAGGTGTAGGTGTAGGTGTATTAGTAGGAGTAGGTGTGTTGTAGTTGTGTTGTAGGTGTAGATGTAGGTGTATTAGTAGGTGTAGGTGTAGGTGTGTTGTAGGTGTAGGTGTTGGTGTAGGTGTAGGTGTAGGTGTAGGTGTGTTGTAGGTGTGTTGTAGGTGTAGGTGTAGGTGTTGGTGTAGGTGTATTAGTAGGTGTAGGTGTGGTGTAGGTGTTGGTGTAGGTGTTGGTGTAGGTGTATTAGTAGGTGTAGGTGTGGTGTAGGTGTATTAGTAGGTGTAGGTGTTGGTGTAGGTGTGGTGTAGGTGTAGGTGTAGGTGTTGGTGTAGGTGTAGGTGTATTAGTAGGTGTAGGTGTAGGTGTTGGTGTATTAGTAGGTGTGGTGTAGGTGTTGGTGTAGGTGTATTAGTAGGTGTAGGTGTAGGTGTAGGTGTGGTGTAGGTGTAGGTGTAGGTGTAGGTGTAGGTGTATTAGTAGGTGTAGGTGTTGGTGTAGGTGTATTAGTAGATGTAGGTGTAGGTGTTGGTGTAGGTGTATTAGTAGGTGTAGGTGTTGGTGTAGGTGTATTAGTAGGTGTAGGTGTTGGTGTAGGTGTATTAGTAGATGTAGGTGTAGGTGTTGGTGTAGGTGTATTAGTAGGTGTAGGTGTAGGTGTTGGTGTAGGTGTAGGTGTATTAGTAGGTGTAGGTGTTGGTGTATTAGTAGGTGTGGTGTAGGTGTTGGTGTAGGTGTATTAGTAGGTGTAGGTGTAGGTGTGGTGTAGGTGTAGGTGTAGGTGTAGGTGTGGTGTAGGTGTAGGTGTAGGTGTAGGTGTTGGTGTAGGTGTTGGTGTAGGTGTGGTGTAGGTGTAGGTGTAGGTGTTGGTGTAGGTCTTGGTGTTGGTGTAGGTGTATTAGTAGGTGTAGGTGTAGGTGTTGGTGTAGGTGTAGGTGTAGGTGTAGGTAGAGGCACGTTTTGTGCAATGGGCCTGTGTTGGGTGCATTAGGCGGCAGACAAAAAAAGTTATAAGTAGAAGAAAATTGTTTACACAAATGCCCGCTTTAGCAAAAATATGCATGAGCCAGTTTACAAGCATCTGCATTTTATGGTGTAGAATCACATGCTCAGATGTCATTTCTGACTGAGATAGAATCAGTAATTCGGCACGACGTTCATATCTAATTCCTTTCCCCCCTACACCCCTCTCCTCATAACAGCAGTGTAGGTTGGGTTATTAGTACCCATCACCTAATCCCCAGATCTTAACATTAGCATGACATTTGGCTGTGTTTATTCATTATCTTCTCTTACAGCTCTCAAAGGCAGTGGAGAAAACCTCGCGAGTCAAGCTGTGGGGATGTATAGGCTGTAACCAATAAGCTGCTGATGTATTCTTGCCACATCGTCTCGCCAGCATGATCGCGGTCTAAGAAGATCACAGCCCAGAAAGGTCAGATCCCTTGAAAGAGGGATGGAAAATCCAAAAGTAAAGAGCAGATTTGAATAACATATTCTCTAACTCATCAATACTTTTGAATGAGTAGACAGAGCCATTGTAGTGTAAATCAGACACGGAGGTTAATTTTTTGCTTGTGGAAGGACAGTGTTTGGTACTTTTATTTATTATTAACACTTGATGTTCGCATATTACTATGTGGTTACTGGCCAAGTTAACTCTTTACCTGCAATTGATGAGGTTTTTTTCCCCGGTTATCCATGTTTTCACTGTTATACGGTAGGGGGCGCTGTTACAGATCTTCTGAAAGAGTGCAGCATCTCCAGATACAAAAACAAGCGAAGAAGAAGATCTGCGTAATCCAGAATGAGTGGATAGAAGTTGTTTACACACATGTAAGCTAACGTGATCATCAAACATTAAACAGCATGTAAATCAAAACTGTCTAATGTTACTGGATGAAATGTTGAACCCACGAAGAGGAAACAGCTGTGAGCTTTGGGAGTGTTGTCAGAAGTAGCTTGAGCGGATGAAGTGCGTCAGAAATAGAACAAGCTTCAGTTTACTGTCAGTGATTTGTCGTATCGCGTCACGCCACATCCATTGTAGACAGCATCACTGATTATAAAGGGCTTTATTTGCTTTGGTCATGCTGCTCATGTCTGGTGTAGACACGGTTTATTAGTAGTAGACGTCTGAAGTAGATTTACTGAAGTCTGATTGTCTGCTTTACGTTTACCTGGCACAAACTTGTCCATGATTAGTGCAGAACCATTTGCATTCATGTATGGCCCTGTCCCAAATGGCACACTTTATATGCACTTAGGGTCAAAGTGGCGTTACGTCATGAAAGTGCGGACTCGTAGGAAGACCTTGAGTGTTTGGGGTGCCATTTGGGACAGGACCTATATTTTTACATGGCTCCCTGCAATAGAGTTCTCAGTGGGTCGGCGGGGACCCGCGAGTTCGGTCGAAAATATAATCAAATGACTCGGGTCGGGTCGGGTCGGACCTCGGGCTTAATCTTTTCCACTCAGTGAAAAAAAAACAAAAAAACATTTATTAATCATCGCTGCTGTTCACCGTAAAGAAAGTCTGGCTGCTGCGTGCATCATGGAGAGGGGCGGGGGCAGACCTGACGGCGCTGCGTGCACACCTTTAGCCTGGAGAAGAAGATGGAGTTGGTGAAAAGTAAACTTGCCGCAGGAGAATTCACCGTCGCTACTACAGGAGTGGGAAAATCAGAGGTCTGGAAAGTGTTTGGAGTGGTGCTGGATTCTGATGGAAATTCTACAGGTTATGTGCAATGCTCAAAATGCAATGAAATATGACAGCAAAAAAAAACAGGGTCGTCCTTATAGTCCTTATATATAGCCTATTTATATATTTAAAGTTTTTTGTTTCAGTTGTTTGTATTGTTTGTATTGTTAAAAGGCGTGAACATTAAAGGTTGATTTGAATTCCCGTCTGCTGGTCATGATATGAGAAAAAAAAAAAAAAAAAGGTGGGCCGCGGGCCGGGTTCGGGCAGATGATTCATGTTGATGTGTCGGGTTACATCGGGTCCAGGCTTTAAAAGCCACGGGCCGGGTCGGGTTGTAATTTTCAGGCCCGTTGAGAACTCTACCCTCCAATACTCAATTCTGACTCTTCAGTTGTGCTATATAACAGTCTGTTATTGCACAGGAACATCCGCCACAACTGAAAACTGACCGCTCAAGCGGGTCCTGCTAGTTATCTTGAGGTAATAAATCTGATAAATGAATGAAGGTAAATGAATCTGCCAGGCAGGGTCTGGCATGAGGAGCATGAGTTCTGGGAACCAGGTCCGGTTGGGCCAGTAAAGCACAATAGGGGTGTAACGATACATTGTTATATCAAGATATCGCAATATATAAAAATGTGACTATATGTATCGTTGATGTAAATGATATGATTCGCGATATAGAGTTAGTTTTATCCAAGGTTCCTCTTACTGTATTTAAATGGTATAATTCACACAAAAATGTAAATTCTGTCATTAATTACTCATCCTTGTGTCGTTTCAAACCTATACGATTTTCATTCAACTTCCAAACATATTACTTATAAATGCTTATATCCTAATATAAGTATTTATAAAATATTATTTTAATTATAAAACTATTTAAAAAATAATAATTATTATTAATATAATTATAATTATATAATTATTATAAAACCTTCTTTGTTTTGGCTTAAAATATCACGATAATATTGTATTGTGAGTTCAGTATCATGATTTGTATCGAATCGTGACTTGAGTGTATCGTTACACCCCTAAGGTGCAACCATCAAGACCTGCTCCTCGTCCTCCCTGACTTTCACAGTGTCTGTGCGAGAAGGCTCACTGGGGTTGCGTAGGCCCCAGGCCAGCTGTGGGCCAGTGCTTCAGTGCCGAGGGTCTCCTCAGTCAGGGAATAGAAGTGGGTTGTCTCCTAGGACATGAACAGGTCGACCTGAGCAGCCCCGGAGCATTCCCAAATCAGCTGGACCGTCCGAGGGTGTCGTATGATTGAGCTCGCCCGGGATGTAAATGGCACAAAGCGTCGTTTCTGACTCCACAGGAGGAGATAGCAGGCGAGTTGCGACATACGACAGGAGCGTAAGACCACCTTGATGGTTGATGTGCGCAACGGTCAATGTTTTGCCTGTTCTGACCTGCACATGTTTGCCCCGCAGCGACGGCAGAAACCAGCGCAGGGCAAATTGTACTGCTAGCAAGTCAAGGAAATTGATATGCCACTGCAGATGAGGTCCTGTCTAGACTGCTTGCCCATCACATACAGCACCCCAGCCTGTGCTGGAGGCATCTGTTGAGACAACAACATGCCTGGACACTTGTACTAGGGGAACTCCTGCCCGTAGAAAAGCAAGGTGCGACAACAGGCTGAAAGTACGTTGACAGATCAGAGTAATTTCCACTTGTTGTGTGCCGTGGTGCCATGCCCATCTCGGGACCCGGTCGTGAAGCCAGCGCTTCAGTGAAACTGCTGTCCTGCTCTGGAACGAATTCAAGCAGCTCAGCACTGACTGGGCGTGCTCGTTCGTTAGGCACGCCATCATGTCGACCGAGTCCAACTCCATACCGAAAAAAAAGATTCTTTGCATGGGAGAGTTTGCTCTTGACCAGTTGACCCGAAGCCCCAAGTGTCTGAGGTGCACAAGCACCATGTCCCTGTGTTTGCATAACTGATCTCGCAACTGGTCCAGTATGGGCTAGTCATCAAGATAGTTGAAGATGCAAATGCCCGTCTCCTTCAATGGAGTAAGGGTGGCCTCCGCTATCTTTGTGAAGATGTGGGGTGAGGGGGACAGGCCAAAGTGGAGGACCTTGTACTGATATGCGCAGAAACGGTCTGTGTCGAGGTAGGATCGAGAAATGAAAGTACGCGTCCTTCAGGTCGATCACTGCAAACCAATATTGGTTGCGAACGCAAATGTGTTTCAGCGTCAGAATCTTGAACGGGAGCTTGTGAAGGGCCTGGTTCAAGACGCGCAGATCCAAGATCGGTCGGATCCCACCGCCTTTCTTGGGCACAATGAACACAAGTATGGGCTGTAAAACCCTGACTTCATGTCGGCTGGAGTTGGTGTTGGCAGCAGCATCCCGCCGGGGCAGGGTGTGTTTGATCACCTCTGTCTGCTTCTGTACTGCCAAGAGATGCTGTGCTAAGTTCTCGACAGCATCGCTGAAGAGGCCGGCCTGAGAGATGGGGGAGTCGCGAAAGCGAACCTTGTCGACCTCCTTTATCTCGGCCAGGTTCAACCAGAGATGCCATTCCTGGACCACTAGCGTGGCCATCATCTGCCCCAAGGACCGTGCAGTGACTTTCGTCGCCTGGAAGGTGAGGTGTACGCAGCTCCTGCATCAACCCGGGGTCAGAACTAACCTCATGCAGCTCTTTTAGCGCCTTGGCCTGGTGTACTTGCAGCGGTGCTGTAAGCCTTGGCCGTGAACGCAGCCGAGAACTTACAGGCTTTTAATGGGAGATGTGGATGATCCTGCCAGGTGTCAGCATTTTGCGGGCACAACTGCACGCTCCGTCTGTGGGATCTCCACGTCCCCTTTGACCGCCCTACCATCGAGGGTAATGAGAACAGAGGAGGCAGCGCCAATGTGCATTGGCTTGTTCTGTTACCACTCAAAGGTGACGAGGTGCTCTCAGACGAGGTCCCACTTCTCCAGTCACTGACGTTAACGTTGAACGTGACTGACTGATAGGGAACACTGAGTTTTCGGGAACCACCCTGGTGGCTAGTTCCTATAACTAAGTTCATTGACCTACCCAGTGCGAAAGGGGCTTATGTGGCTTAAGTTTGATATAGCAGTTGCCAGCTGAAGTTATAATGTGGTGAAATGGAAATTCGTAAGTTTAAAATGTGTCATCTGTGTTTTGTGTACACTATAGAGTATACTGTTTGCTTCTGACGACTGACAACTGTGCTTCCCCTCTGAGTCACACCAGCCATCTGCTCACGGCCTGCCAATGATGACTTAGTGGTTAATGCAAATATAGCTCAATACAGCAGAGATCTGAAACCCTGTTGCTCTAAATCTAGAGCTTTGAGGTTTCTATATAGATCTCTGGGGTTCTTGGCTCAATTATACAGAATGCTTCATGACAAAAATCTTCTATATAAGGAGAAATGCCTGAAATTATGGCATTTTCTAGTGATAAAGTATCTTTACAAGCTGTTTAATTCATAACATTTCATTAAAAAATAACTGAATTAAAACTAAATTGTTGAATTAAAACTAAATCCATAAAATGATCTCATGATGGGAACCGCTGAAATGTTCTATAGCTTTATGAAGCTCCTGACGGAACCTTTTCCTCTAAGAGTGAGCCTCAAAATTATGCACTGAAATGTAGTTTCTGAAGATAAATTATTTTTGCATTATTTTATCTTTTAAATAAAAAAAATGTCTTATCCAAAACATGTTTTGTTTAACAAGTTTTGTTACAGATAACATTGATTAAAACACAATTATAACAAACACACACACACACACACACACACACAAGACAAAAAATAGTTTTTCAGCGAAAAATTTATAAACGATTCTTAAAATGTCATCTTTTGTGTTCCACGGAAGAAAGAAAATCTTCATGTTTGGAATGACATGATGGCGAGTAATGACAACATTTTCATTTTTGGGTGAACTATCTCTAACATTTGTTCACTGTTTTTCCTCCAATGCTCTGCCATGTGTTACAAATGCGAATAAATATGGATTTGATTTTAAGCAAATTAATTTATTCAGACAATATATCTAACAAATGTAAACACATGCCAAAGAGCTTTACAAGTGTATCCACAACTGAGAGACCACAAAGGACAACCACTCGCTTCATATTTACATCCTGTGGCCATCAATAATGGAGATAAAACAACAGATTAGACAGCAGATTAACCACAAAGACTAATAATACATTTAGTAGGACTTATGGCAAGTACATGTTAAACTAAAATAATGTGACATTTTAGGATAAAATAAGTCTAAAAAGCAAATAAATTAAATGCACAATATTATTAATATATATATATATATATATATATATATATATATATATATATATATATATATATATATATATATATATATTAATTAATAAAAATATATATTAATATATATAAAAAAATATATATTAATATATATATTTAGCCTAATTTTGTATATATAAAAAATATATAATATATAAATATAATATATAAAATATATACATATATAATATATAAAAAAAAAAAAATATATATATATATATATTTAGCCTAATTTTGTATTAACCTGGTGTAAAATGTTTAAGGTGTTTTGTCAAGCCGACCGTTTTTTAAGATGTCAATAAAAGTTAGATTATGATGGTACAATCCAAAGAAAAGCTGCTGGGTTTTTTGCAATAAACAAATAATGTTTACTGGTCTTTGTCTGGATCAGTTGGTGCTTATACAACCGTGTCTTTCTACTCAAATTAGTTTCTCATTTTGAATATACAGTATTTTGTAAGTAGTCATGTATAGTTATAAACGGTGTAATGTAGTTGAGCTTTATGGTGAAGATAACTACTAAAACAGCAGCCTTGAGTCATATCACAAGTTCAGTGCTGTAATGATTTATGAATCACATAAAGATGTGAGGCTTCTAATGAAAGCCAGTATATTAATCAAGTCTGTCACAATACTCTCAGACTTTGGAGGAATTGTCAATGAAATCAATCTAATGTTGATCTGTTTCTGTATGAGTTCATAGCACTGTCTACAGAGAGGATCAGGTTCAGTTCCACCCATAACATTAACAATGATTAACCGATCAATGCCTCTTACACTCACTGTCAGAGTTAAGCAAGTGTAGGTGTACACATAAATGCATAGGTAAAGGTTACATTTTAGGAATTCAAAATTGATGTTGATTTACAAATATAAAGAAACAAAGGAAACTCATTTGATGTTTCTGTCTCTATGAAGCCCCTCCTTCTGAAAAGCACACTGTGCTCTGATTGGTCGGCTGGAGCAGTGTGTTGTGATTGGTCGAGCGCTTCGAGTGTGTTTGGGAAATGTCCCGCTCTTACCATAACCGCCAGTTTAACACACTACTAGCTAACTCAACCAGGCCCCGCCCCTTTATTCTGCGTATTAATTATTATAATGAGGAATATTGTGGCGTGTTCGTTCCCGGAAGAAACTCAAGACTACAATGGAGGCGTTTCAGGAGTTCAGAAACACTGACACTGATATAGAGAAGAACTGGAGCTTTTTCACTCTCAGCAACATTACACACTAAAGACAGATGAAGATGGAGAAAAGCAGAACAGGTGCTCTTTCAGGCCTTGACGCACCAAGTCACATCAACTTTTTTCTAAGAGTGTATGGAGCTGGTTATGTGATGCAAACAGTCAAAAATGTATTAGTTTACAAATCATGCACAATGATTTGAAGTGTTTTGAGGTCCTAAGATAGAATTGTTTAAGGAATCGTGCAAACATACAATAATATGCTGCTGTCGAAATAAATTAAGGTTAAAACTTGGTGTTGTACTGCCACTGTAATTAAATTCAGCTGAAAACTGCAGTGAAGTTTTGCAAAAGGCACGTTTTTTTCCCATAGACTGTAAGAAAATATGGACGTATAGTGTCTGTGACGTCACCCGTTTCTGAAGAGCGTTTTTGAAGCCCAAAGTGGGCGGAGCCAGCCGTCGCCATCTTGGCCGCGCGTCACTGCCGGATAACCGAAACAGGGCATCACGATTAGCTGAGGTGACGTGACGCTAACAGACAGCAGACAAACGGCTAGTAGTGACATCAGCGGAAATCCACCTGTCGCTCAAGTGGCCACGCCCTTAATTATGCAGAACTTTAAGGCTCAATATAATTTAAACACGAGTTATAAAAAAATTCGCCCCCCTCACAGTTGTCATGAAGGGCAAAATTAGCTATATATACCAAAACCACTTTTTGTACCATGTAAACGTGTTTTTCTGCTGTGAAGTTTAACATGGGGGTGTATGCGATTGACTCTCTTCTGCAGCCGGTCTCTAGTGGCCAGTCGATGAACTGCAGCCTCCGTGTTGGTTTCAAGAGAGAGACCGGAAGGTTGCCGCTTGATTTTTCCAATGAGACTATTTTGGAAAAAAGCAAACAGTGTCAGCCTTTTACAGTTTGCTTTCAGTAAACTCTCCTTCTCTCAGTGGACAGCTGAACAACAGTTTGTTCACATGATTATTGGGGAACCTGTCGCCGATCCTTTGGCCAGGCAGATCAAAATACAGCGTGTCACACAATTCCTCTGATCCCTTTGTGTGCTTCTGTGTAACTCCCTTCCCCCACAACTCTCGTAACCTCTCTGTGCTCGGGACGGCGAGGCTGTAAACCACACCGGGGCTATTAATTAATTAATGGCCTTTAGCCGAGAGGCTGGAGAGCGTAGTGTGTCTGCGCGACTGAAGAGACCAGAGCAGTGTTAATGTAGGGGAGGCGGTGGACGTTTCGCACTGATAGACTATCAATCACCCGCACTATTGTGGTCGTGCGCAGTTCTCGGGGCAGAAGCAGCCGGGGGAGGGATGAGGCGCGGGAGAAGAAGAGGGAAGATGGCGATCGAGGGGCCTGGGCACCATCCGCCGCTAACCCTGGTGCCGTTGCTGATGAGCGTAGCGGCGGTGTTGATCTCACACCACGTCTTCAACGCCGCGGCACAGATACCAGACCCAGAGGTAGGAGATGCTCGGATGTTATGGCCCTTAAACTGCACTGTCGCTGTGGCTCTCTTTGTGTCGAACCGGCTAGCGTGAACCTCTCAGTTTTATGGCACTGGATGCATTGACAGACACAATGGCAGTGATGAGGTTAAACATGCATGTAGTCCTGCTGTAGGTTTCATGGAAACTCTATAGTTTAGGGTCCAATTCTCACTATTAACTAGTTGCTTATTAGCATGCATATTGGCTGTTTATCAGTACTTATAAAGCACATATTAATGCCTTATTCTGCATGATCATATTCTACATCCCTTAATCCCATACCTAAACTACCTTACTAACTATTAATAAGCAGTAATTATGAGTTTATTGAGGAAAAAGTTATTTGTTAATAGTGAGAATTGGACCTAAAATGTGACCAATTTCTCTGTCTCAAAGTTGGTGCTTATGTTATTTCCAAAACATGCATTGTCAATCAAATGCCGCTGTTTATTTATAATGCTCTTAAAAAGCTATAAGTGCAGTAGTGCAAGGACACTGTGTTGTGTCTTTAAGACGAAACGACGATTCCTTGCCTAAAGAAAAAATGTAAAATGAAGCAACCAAGGAGGAATTTATTTATAACAATCCACCCAGATGATAAACCTCCGAGAAAAGTGAGTTCAGGGACATCAGAGCTCAGTTTCATGAAAGGTCACTCCCTCAGAGTTCCCAGAACGACTGATGGATGATAAATAAAGAGATTCATGATGTGCATAGCAAACATAGAGCATCATTTATGTTTCTTTTTTTCCCCATTTTATTCACCCAAAGTACTGAAAGAAACTAATGGAATAGGAGAAATGGATAACGGCTGTTTTGAACTTTGAAGGTCACATCAGCACATTAACACAGATGACCTCACCAGCTGCATCTTTCTTACTCTGAAACAGGGTTGCCACGCAATTATTGTTAGCCTACTTACTTTTAGAGATTTAAACAAACCCCTAAGGGTCATGAAACCCTAAACCAAATTTTCTGAGATATTAACAGAGGTATGTGTGTTGAACACCATTGAAGACAATGTTAGCATCTGTTAGATTTAATAGTAGGCTAGGGGGAAAATGGTTAAATCTTATTTTTTTTCCGCTATTTTCATCTTCCGGGTCTAAAATCTTCATCGTGGCTGTGACGTGGCAGAGCACTGTAGTACTTTGATGACTCATTGGTGTCTCATAATTATTCATGAGACTGAGTTTTCTTATCCAATGAGAAGACACTTGCTCTTGATTATTCATGACACCACGCGGAACTTTCCAATGACAGACCTTTTACAGTCTATGTGACAGACATGTCAAACTGGTCAAACTGTGATATCGCGTAGTAGTAGATGAGAGAGGCAATCGTGGGACCAGTGCATCTTTCCCCGCGATGCTGCCAGGGCTAGACTCCGGCCATCAACCACGGACACATCTAAACTATGTTTGTGTGTGCAACCATTCAACGGGAGAATGGTGGACTTCGGCCTTGTACACCAGTGCAGGTTGCGTCTAGTGATGCGGTCCCGAGGACTTTTCTATCGCTTCAGAGGTGTGTGTGTGTGTGTGTGTGTGTGTATATAAAATGTAACCCTGACCGTTTTTCTTGCCTTTTGTTAAATAATCACTCGTTATTAAAATTTAGCTATTTCGATAATACCTCAATTGTATGGAACGTATGCTTAATTTGTGCAAATTTCTCTGTCACTGTCCATCTTTATTATGTGGGTTCAGGGGGCGCGTAGATCTAGACTATGTACGGAACGTTTTTTTTTTTTTGGACAAAAATAAGGTGTCAGTGTATTTCATTAGACTAACTTTTCCAGCTATAAAATAAAAGCATTTCCTCACGTGTTACCACTGATTTTTAGTGACTGTCGATATGCATGGGCCATTGGCGATCGAGAACTGTCCCCCCTGCTGTGCCGTACCACACCCACTCCCCCCCCTTCTTCTCACAGCCACCACGCCCATTTAAGTTGCATTCAAAAAGATTGTGAGCTAGAATTGAGCTGAAAGAGGGGGGTTCCATGACCCTTTAAACGTGAGAAAAACGCAGAATGAGATTTTGCTCAGGAATTATATATTTATGTATTTTTGGCATGACATGCGACAGAATTCTGCATCATAATGTCAGGACAACATAGAGTCATCGGAAAAATGTGCCTCTACTAGGGATATCCCGAGCTGATCTCAAGGACAGGTATTGGGTCCGAGAAAGTGTTTTTTAACTGATCGGGATCCTTAGCCTGATCCTCAGTTATCCTAAGCTCGATCCTTCATTCACCATCAGCTGTCGTGCCGGTGTCGTGCAGTAGGTGGCGGCGTGCAGCTTCAAGTGGGTTTGCCAACCGCAAAGGCCCGCTGAAATCTAAATGTAATTTTTTTAGCTTTTAGTATGAATATGTTAGCCTTAAGGTTATGAATAAGCTGGTGTTCTCCAAAACAATGACAAAATTCACATTTAGGAGATATTACAGTCTCTCACTTCCGTTAAAATGGATCAGGGACTTTTATGACAATCACTACAGCTTCTCATCACATCTTCTGTCCAATCAAATGCTCTCTAGAATCTAAAGCTCCACCCCCTTTGCTATAAACACCACCTGACCAAAGCGACTGTTGATACGTGAGCAATATGTGTTGGAGTGTGTGTTCGGTTAATCAAACACTCGAGTTTTAATCCGTTTTCCAACTGTACGTTGGTTAAGAATGAAATGAATGAATCCTCTACTATTGAATCCAGCGTATCATCAGCGCTCGGACTCGCTTCCATGGTGTCGTCAAGTGCGACTCGCTGTCTGTGAGGGAAACTAAACGCTATTGGCTGTTTGAAAAGGGGGAGGAGCCACTCAATAAGCCCCGCCTCAGCTTCTGTTTCAGTGGGAATCACATCAACGTATGAAGGTAAATCAGTAGCAAAACTCGAGAGCACGTAAATGTGAATTTGAGAACTTGTACAATAAATATTCGTACTTGTACATGAATATTTACACTCACAGCTCCAATGTGAAAACCTGTAAAATAAAAATCTGAAGTTGAATGTTGAAATTTGCACTCGCATACAATAGTCACAAACCTGTATTCTGAATCTGAAGCTGCAGACAAGTAGACACAAATGTGTAAAATGCCATTCACAGAAATACAACGACAGACACAAACTTGTAATATATATTTTGCGTTTAATCTTACGTTCACATTCGCAGTACAACCTCAAATAGGCACTTGCAACTTCTCAAATCTGTCACTGCAATTTCAAATTTCGCGCCTTGACTTTTGCTACTCTTTTCGCGATATATCAGGTGCAAACTAACTTGTGCACTTGAAACTGAGAGGCTGCGAGAGAGAAAGGGGGGCGGGAGCGGGGGGTTCAAAGGAGCCGTTTTATTGGTTGGCAGCTAGCCAATGAAATGGGACTTCGATGATGTCACGAAACCCGTGTGCACTGAAATGCATTAGACTGATATTAAAAGAAATAAATGATATTATCAAACTCAGTAACACAATGCTTATAATATAATGCATACTACAGAAAAGCAGATGAGCACAGAATATGACGAAAGAAAGCAAATGTGTTTTATTAATAATTTAACAAATTATGTGTTTTTTTAGTTTGTTTTTTTATTTATTTTATAACTGTTGGTCCATTAAGTCTTATTAAGCGGTTTCTTGGTTTTCTATGGGAGGAAAACGTACAATTAAACTCGTTGCATCTATTCAGAGCTCAATTGCTTTGCTTTATTTGTATGGTGTTTCCTGAGTTTGGTCTTTTAATACCACTGTCTCAATTAAACGCGTTGTGTTCATATTCTGTGCTCATCTGCTTTTCTGTAGTATGCATTATAAGCATTGTGTTTACTGAGTTTGATAATATCGTTTATTTCTTTTAATATCAGTCTGATGCATTAAGCCATGTTAGCGTTTCAGTGCACGCGGGTTTCGTGACATCATCGAAGTCCCATTTCATTGGCTAGCTGCCAACCAATAAAACGGCTCCTTTGAACCCCCCGCTCCCGCCCCCCTTTCTCTCTCACCGCCTCTGAGTTTCAAGTGCACAAGTTAGTTTTGCACCTGATATATCGCGAAAAGAGTAGCAAAAGTCAAGGCGAAAAAGAAAATGTTCATGTACAAGTACGAATATTTATTGTACAAGTTCTCAAATTCACATTTACGTGCTCTCGAGTTTTGCTACTGATTTACCTTCATATCAACGCATCAAACAAAGCTGCGGATCCAAGGCTCTTCAGTCTTTAAAAAGGAAAATAAGAAGCTCAAATGTGTGTCAAGCACACGTTCAAGCTTCCATGTTTAGCATATTTATTGCACACTTTTTAAATGAATGACTCGAAGGTAATTTATTTATTGTTTATTTTTATCTGCCGTCAGACTATGTGAGATGCCGTTGCCATAATACATACAAAACACTGCAGTTTCCAGCTGAAATGAGCACCAGATGCAGTAAAACACCAACAACCTTTGTTGCTTTTCACACAAATTATGATTTCAGGGGCAGATTTTCAATTAATAAAGACTTATTTCTGTGCAGTTCCTTGCACAATACTAAATTATGACCTAAAAACAGTTTACCATAGTGCATGATATTTGCATAAGCAGCTCCATATGAGTGTGTTTTCTGATGAAGTAAACTTGCTCAGCTGGTAAGCAGTGCACTCGTGATGTGAAGACGAGTCTGTGAAACACTGTCAGCACAAAAGAGTCACGATAAAACTGAGCTGAAATGGCACGGTTGCATCAGCAAATGGATTTTTTTAATCTCCCGTTTGCTTTTGTTAACACTATCGGGTATGTTTAGGGTTTAGTGGATGTATTACATTATTTACAAAAGCGAATGAATCTTATAGCAACACTCACCGGACATTCAATTCCAAACTGCTGCGATACGTACAGCAACCAACATGATAAGACGTTGCCGGATTCACGTTTGTCTGTTTCAGATAAAACTGAACGCTTTTAGTGCCACTCACTGAATTAATAATGTTACCCCTTAAAACTCATCTTTGATCACCAAAATGACATTTAAAAAAAAAATTTTTCCAGCATTAAAATAGCTTGAATGTAACTCATTTAGTATGCACGGTTCTATGAATATGCAAATGAGCCCCGCCTCCACTCACTCACTCAGCTCAGAGATCCACTCGGTCAACTCGTGTACAAGCCCATGTGTCAGAACGTAATCCTTTAGGAAAGTTAAGGGTCATCATTGGTGATTTACAAAATGATCAACATTTACAATTGATGGTTAAAGAGAATAACAGTAACAAAACAGATCAGTAGCCATTCAGTATGCAAATAATTCAATGACATTGTCACTGTTTGATTTTAAATGGCCAAAAATTTAACACATTTGGAGTTTTTTAAGGAAAATTGGTCCATTAAGGAAACATCGCATTGCAAACATTATGGGAATGTTACTTTTGAATGTTCTCTGAACATTAACATATAACATTTAAAAAACATCTGACTAAAACATTGCATGAAAGACGAAAACAAGAATAGAATAAATACATAACACACCTAGGAAAATATCTATCAAAAACAGGATATTGAACATGCAGGCTGTCAAAAGGAGTCTGTGTGTTATATGGTTTGAATTGAATTAATTGCAGAAAATGCTAATGGAATGTTAAAACTAATTATTGAAGTATATAGAGCCGATCTGAACATCCAGGGAACATGAGACGAGGTTTCCCAAAGCTGGACTACTGTACACTTTTACAGTATCTTAAAAACACAGCTCTGATTGAGTGAGGCACAAATATACAGAGCAGCGAATAGAAAAGCATCTCAAACCACAGGCGTGCTGTCTAAAGACAGAACTGTCACGCAAACACGACTTCAGCTGTTCTCTGACACATCTGTACGGTGCTGGAGACGGTTCACGTTCACAACCGATAATCGTGCAGGTTTCTATCAGCAGGCGTCAGACGCAGTGGTTTTCTGCTTATTAAACACGCATTACAGGGTCAATTACCAGGTGCCGCCAATTTCCCCTGCTGTACAATGTGTAATTCCAACATCAAACATCTTGAGGAGCACAAAGTCCTGGTTTGGTAACATGTAGTGCTCCGGTCGGCTCACAGGCGAAGTGGAAAACAGCAGCATATTTATAGACACATTTATGAGTGATCAAAGGGGCTTCTTCTTCAGTCGGCCGCAGGGAGTCTGTGTGTTATAAGACACAATTATATCATGTAATGCTGGAAGAACAAGCTCTTCATGCTGTTTAATATGCATACGAACACGTTTAAATATGTGTAATTAATTTCACACACGTGAATGTGTGCGGACAGTTTCAGCCTGTTTGATGTCTCTGCTTGTCTCGAGATGTGAATGATTGTTCCTCAAATAAGAGTCAATGGTTTTATTTCTCCGGATGATAGAAGAGAAGGGACATGAAGCACATTACAAAGAAAAATATCAATATATGATGTACAAACAGCTGAACTCTCCAGACAGGGGGTCTCGTGATTGAGTGGCTGTCAACAACGCTGAATGAGGCAATAAATCTTTAAATCCCACAGGCATAAAACATAATTTTTTCCAAATATATACCTACTTGTTTCACTCAAAAACCCTTCATTTTAAGAGGTATTTGTTCAAATAAAAGCACAAGTTGTGCTTTTTAGTGGCTTTTTCATTTCACTTCTGGTTAGTGCAGTTGTTTGTCTATACGGTATATGATTTATAAGCAGCGCGGATCAATATTAGGAGAAGATGGTCGAGCCGTAGCCTTGTGGATTCAGCACAGCAGAGATTCAGAGGCTTTAACTTAATATTTTTAGCTTAAATATATATATAAATATTAGGATAAGATGGAAAAGATGCCTCACCTTTACTTCTGGACCACAGGTGTCAGACATCTATATCTAAATACTAGTGCTGTCATTCATCGCATCTAACATAAACATTTTTGTTTATATATATATGTGTGTGTGTGTGTGTGTGTGTGTGTATATGTATATATATATGTGTGTGTGTGTGTGTGTACATACGTATATGTGTATGCATTAACAGTATATACTGTATATATATATGATATATATGTATATATATGTATATGTGTGTGTTTATATAATATAATATTTGTGTGTGTGTACATACGTATATATATGTATGAATTTACAGTATATATACTTAAATGTATACGTATTTATGTACACACACATATTATATTATATAAACACAAACTTGTATGTTAGATGTGATTAATTGATTTGACAGCACTACTAAATACAGTACATTTACTGGATGACTATATTATGACATTTAAACATCAATATTTGTTTAATATCACTGAAACATAAGATTCAGTGATCTTTCTGTCATTCCATAATGATCCACGAGTCTGTTTTGTGTATGTGGGATTTGTAGTAGTAATTCATGTAGATTTGGAGTTTTTTTAAGTTATAAAGTGAAAAGTTAATTATGGTACTTTAATAATCATAATTAATGGCGTAATTATTTAATAATTCTATGAACTATATTTACATTGACATTAGATTTGATTTCAAGCACATCTTCATTATTCATCACAACGATTCTTCACATTCAGTGTGATTTGACAGTCTATTGCTATTGTAAAGGCATAAGCTGTTCTGTGCTGGAGCCGAAGCCTGTGTGAAAGACAAACTCCAGGAGACGTGAACCGGTTGTTTTATTCACCTTGGAGAATTACCACAGTTTGATGTATGACTTCTCTCAACTGCTCTTGATGTAATCCCAGACTGACTCGACAGTGGGAGTAGATCTCCGTGTAAATCTATCGAAGGCAAGGGCGTAGATTTTGTTTGAACATTGGGGGGGTTGAAGTTTGGGTATGCCTCCTGATGCCTCCTTTTCATGTGATCATGGTATAAATATTGGGGGGGTTGTAATGCATAGATATCCTGAGGTATCCTGAGATGATGGGCATGGGTGTTCATGTATTGAGTCACTGTAGTGTGCGTGCGTTCACCAGCGCGATTCAAGATTCACACGAACAAACCGATTATCTACGACTGAATTTATCACTGATGTGAGCGCAGTAGCCTGGTTCCCTAAGGATTCAATCCCAATGAAGATGAAAACTTTTATTTTCTGGTTGTCATACTCTCATTAAGTACTATTTAGTTGTGTCCAGATATGTTGGGCAGAGAAAGAGCCGAAACTGAAACTCATCCGAGCGGAGTGCCTCAGGGGTTTGTGCTGAGCCCATTCCTGCTGGAGTCCCGGACCGCTAATATCTGATGTAACTGTGGAATAATATTCACGTGGTCATTTACGGTGCGGGTCGGGAATCAGTCGGCACAGGCGGACTGCGGGTCTGATACAAATTTGACCGTAAATTTCACAAACATTTGACCTAAATTTAAACCCAAACCAGAGTCAGTTCTGTCTGTAAAGAGTATGCCTATATTGAACAGGTAGAGGAAACAAGACTTCTTGGAGTTATATTAGACACCAGGCTTAAAGGGGTCATATAATGGTACATGCACTTTTACAAGTTGATTGTACTGAAATGTGTGTTGGCAGTGCCTGTACACAACCATCATATAATGTCAGTATAAAGCTGGTTTTGCTAAGAAGCTGCTCCTGAAAAAAGGATCGGTACCAACTATTCGTGTTCCTGCTGCACCTCCAGAAGAACTAAAGTGAGTGTAACGTTTTATGAACCTTTATATTAATCTTTATATTACTCTTTGCAAATCGCTAGCAGGCTTCAAGGTTTACACTCAGGGTACATTACGGCATGTTTTCTATGTATGACGTTCTCAGTATAATTCATAATCCCACGTTTATAATGAACAACGCGTTATGGTTACTGTGTTACGGTGTGCGCACAGAACAGAGGGGCGGGGTCAGCAAAGCTCATTATCATTTAAAGACACATGCACTTAAACGGCGTGCTGAAAAAAGAGCTGTTTTTGACCAGGTAAAATGAGTGTTTTCTTACAATAGTAATGAGAATTTTTAATTAAAGTATATTACAAACTTTTAATTTAGACCCTAAAGAATCATAATAACTTGTACAAAAATGGCATTATATGACCCCTTTAAGTGGTCATTAAGAGATGTGCAAATTTTTGTAAAGCTTTATTTTACAGTGTCCTTGTCTCATTCTCTGTCCAAAATATCTGTATATCTGTATATATATATATATATATATATATACGCATTGAAGAGTTTCTGCATGTGAACTGTTAGCTAGCTCGTACAGTATCTGCTTAGACCTGAAGAAACAGGGGCCGATCTCTGAATGTCTGGATGGGCTTTCAGCAGTCTCTCTATCGATGCGACACAGCAGGAGACATGTGGAAATCTCAGGCGTTATTGAATAACACTGAAACATCAATACTAATTTACTTTTATCTGCTATCTCCAGCCTTACTGATAGGAAATGGTACCTTTTATCTAGCAAAAATATCACTCTAATCAGTCAATACTAAATACTAACGTCGATGCTAATTATTAGTGCTGAGGCAAGCCTGGCCATTTCATGGTGACACTTAACCCTTTAGTCTGAATGTTAAACTTTATCATGTGCACCTTTTACACGACAGACATGAAGGAATTGATTGTGAAGCTTATTGAGGAGAAATGTGCTAAAGTTGGATATTTAAGTAACATATGATACGTACACTATAAAGCAAATCTCACCTGTACACTATATTATCACCAGCTCTAATGTGCTAAATGTGACGGCATGAAGATATTAAGATATTATAAACATTAACCTCATGATTTTCAGTAAAGCTGCTTTGATGAACAGTGCTATACAAATAAAGTTGACTTGACTTGACTTACAGAACATTATAACCTATGCTTTCCATCCAAACTTTATGCAACTAAAATTGAATGAAAATGGCAAGATTTGCATAAATTAAAAAAAGTGCTAAAATGAGACGGATAATTGTTCTGTCCGATAAGATGGCTTGAGCATAAACTACGATGCAAACACATTTATTGAATAAATCCTTTGATGTGGTACCAAAAACTTGTGTGACTTCGCCTCATCAGAGGCTGTGATTGGATAACTGGACTAACCAGCGGACCAATCGCATCACAGCATCTCAAATGACAGTGTTTATTGTGTTTAAGCGTAACTCATTCATGATGGAGGAACAAAGAGAAAGAGTTTCTTTCCGGATTGCAGAAACTTCCATTTTCATGACAGATATTTTGTACCAAAGTTCCCATGAAGTGATGATCTTGTTCTCTTGAACACATCGGATGGAAATGATGCTTTATTCGCAAATGTTTTATGCCATATTCCAGTTTTGTGCACAAGTTAAATTTGGAAGGAAGTTTGGAAGGAAGTACAGCTTTAGAGACTCGTGGTGGCCTCCATGACTTCATCCAGTCAGTAGATCACCCAGCACACAGTTGTTATGCATGTGTCAAAGGCCATATAACTCTTTGGCAGGCGAAACCATAATCATGTTGGTACATGACATCTCATCCTCATAGGAGACTAGCAGCTGCTTGTCACCACCAGGACTGTGAGGAACCGGTCTCCAGATGTTCTTGAAGAGACATGTCTTGAGTCACATTGTGATGGCAAACACACACTCATTGTATGACCAGCTACATCAATTTTCATGTGGACAGTGCAGTTGCATGAAGACGAAAAGTTCCTTCATTGGAAAGCTGTGTATCAGCAAGGACTCACAGATGGAGACCGGAGACAAGTGAAGTGAAGCCTGTCCACAGGTATAATAGTTCAGGAGTGCAGACTTTGAAAGAAGACTACAAATGAGATGTGGAGTGATAACCTGTGCAGAGGAACTAATCAGCATGTCAACACTGGCGAGTCCTTCCACTAGTGCTCTCTGTATGACACACACCTGCTGAATTATTAAAACACTGGAAACACACTCTCACCTTAAAGCTGCTGTCACACCTGGAGCCTGAATCCTGCCAGAGCCGACACAAACACTCAAGAGTTGGGTTATCAGAGGAACTGATACTGGATATCAGAGTTATTTTAGTGTCATGGAGATGCTCTTATGGGTTTATTACTATTGTGATAGTTTATGAAGAGTTCATATGCAAAAGCCTCCAAGTGCCATCTGAAATTTTCTTCTAGAATGATCATTTTTATAAAGCTTGTATATTTAAGTTCAGTAATTTCACTTAAATGACAATTAATAGGTAATTTGCATTGCCATTTAATTGAAATTACTGAACTTAAATATACAAGCTTGATAAAAATGATCATTCTAGAAGAAAATTTCAGATGGCACTTAGAGGCTTTTGCATATGAACTCTTCATATATATATATATATATATATATATATATATATATATATATATATATACTGTATATATAGAGTTTTTATACATTTTTATTTCAGTTTTAGTTATTTGGTAACACTTTACAATAAGGTTCTTAAGTTAACAGTAGTTAACTACATTAGTTAGCATGTTTATTTCTTTAACACAGTTTTGTGTTTCTCGCTGGTCATTTCTTTGTTTTTCTGACCCATTATAGCCGTCAGCATCAAGTGCCATATATCATTTTAAACTGAAGAACTTGAAGTGTCAGTCTTTAGAATGGATGAATTTACCAGATTTAAGCAGCACTTTTTTTCTTTTCTTTTTCGCAACTCAATCTAAACCTCCTGAAGTTTGGATTTTTTCCTTGATAAAGTTTTACTTGGATATTCTAGATTTCCAGATGAAATTTTGTCTACATGTAACAATCCCTCTGCAAGTTATAGCCATTTATTACAACATTATTATAGGCGATTTTTATTTACTGACAGTAGATGTGTCCAAAAAAGTCCAGGAAGTAAAATACACATAGAAACACTGTTACTAAAATCTCGAAATTGAGATATCTCTTATTTGTGAAGACAAATATTCCATGAAACCCCACAAAAATAAGTGTGAACATCAATGGCAAACATTACAAGAGCAAGAAACATAATAGGTGATATTAAATATAAAAAACATATTTTAAAATACACTCAGAGGGTTGCTACTGAAACAGATCCTTCAAACGCATGCTAGCTTAGAGTCTCTCTCTCTCTCTCTCTCTCTCTCTCTCTCTCTCTCTCTCTCTCTCTCTCCTCTCTCTCTCTCTCTCTCTCTCTCTCTCTCTCTCTCTTTGATGTATTTTTTACAGACTGCCATTTGCTTCCACTTTTCCTCCTCTTTTAGTCTAATAACAGTCAGAAGTGTTTCTGCCTCTTCTTGACACTGTGATCATATGAGAAGGTGGTTAAATCTTCCTGCAATCCTTAATCACTGCTATTGTTGCCATTCCATCCATTTAGGTGGCGCAATTACCAGGAAATAGAAAGAGATGCAGGAAAAACATCTGATTGTTTTCTCCCCCTATCTTCCCCGCAGCTCCTGCCGACAGACCCGCCGAAGAAGCCGGACCCGGTCACCTCAGAAACAGTGGTGTTCTGGGGCCTTCGATTATGGCAGGTCATTGGCATTTTCTCCATGTTCATCCTAGCAATTAGTAAGTGTCTAAAAGTGTTCATCTTATGTTAAAAGCCATATTGCATTCAATATGATCATGTTTTAGCCACTCTTTCTGGACTGAGGCTTTCAAGCTCCAAAGGAGATCAGAACCTCAGAAGACTTGGAAGTTTTATAGATTATTTTTTTGATACGTTAATGACACTTATGGAACATTTTGTGTCCATTTTGTTGCTTGAAAGATCCAGTCTCCTTTCATTCCCAGGTGAAAAAGACGTACTAGAAAGTGTATTAAAAATGTACTTGAGTATGTTTTTGGTACAATACACATATACTATAATGTATTTTTTAATACATTTAACAGTTGGTCTTTTTCACCTGGGTTGTAACTGCATGGAAAAGAGTAACCAGTATATTATTTCTGTCAGGTCCATTAAGTCAAGAACACACAGACAATAAAAATAAAGAATTTTTATTGAATAGATTGCAGGAACAAGTTGATGTTCCTGAATTGAAATTTGGCGGTATGGCTCTGTTCAGGGAGTCCTCTGACCTTTCATGAGCACCATGAAATAGCAGAGAGTCAGAGGACAGCAGCAGCATTAGGGAACACTCACACAGTTTAGGACTGTGAGAGCTAAAATATCCCCCCTGTGAACAGAGCAAGCAACATGACATAAAGCAAATGGCACGTTATGCATAAGGAGGAGCTGGGGAGGTGGCGGGCAGCAGAAGCGAGCAGCAAGCATGTATGAGCAAACTGATGTGCTTTAAATAGGGCGCCTTGTTTGAGCTTTGGCCATTAAGCAGCGAGGGGAGTTAACGAGCTAATGCAGCTCAGCTGGAGCAGATCAGCTGACGGGACAGTGTTGTTAGCAAATAGCATTAGCAGCGTCTTGACTATCTGGCCTGCCAGAACTGACGCTGACGCTCAATTAAAAAATTCCACCTCTCGTGTTTCACAGAAGAAATAGGCTGTTTTTTTATAATTATAATGAGGGCGAGTAAATGATAAAATAATTTTTATTTCTGGGTGACCTCTTTAAAATGGCAAACTATGCATATATTTGCATTCAGAATTCCCATAAATGGGTGTCAAAATAAACACTTAATTATTTACACGTCGTGAATCGCATTAAGTGATTTAATGAAATTTCCCCAGAGCAAAATAGCATTTACAGAGATTAGAGACGCTGCCTGCTATGTGGGACGAGCCTTTCTCTAGATTTCAAAGCTCTCCTCCTCATTTCCCAGTAATAACCCTGTGCTGCATCTTCAAATGCCGGATTCCACGAACGAAAAAAGAGATCGAGGCTCGGAACGTACAAAGACAAGCTGCGAAGACGTACGCCAACACACTGGAGACGGTGCCCCCCCTCAACGAGCTGACGGACGTGCCGGGAGGTAAGATCTCTGACCACACTCAGTGTGTGTGTGTGTGTGTGTGTTGCTCTTCTGGTTTTTTGCACATTTGTATTTGCACAACCTCATTTTTATGCTTCATACTAAAGTTTTTTTTTTTTAGAAATCATACATTTTCACATTGCAAACTCATTACAAACTCATTACAAACTCAATTACAAACTCATTACAAACTCAAACAAAGGTACATATTCATGTGAAACTGGGTTGGAGCAATTAATCAGTGCGCATTATATTTATATATAGTACTGTGCAAAAGTCTCAGGCACGTTAGTATTTTCACCCCCCAAAAATGGTAAAAGTTACTTTTAAAAGTAATGCGTTACAATATTGCGTTACTCCCTAAAAAGAAACTAATTGCATTACTTTTTAACTTTTAATGAAGCGTAATGCATTACTTTTGCACTACTTTACGTCACCTGAGCTGGGCTTGCATGTTTTTTGCTCATTAGTATGGTTGAATTGGATCATCGAAGGTCAGCAGCAAAGACATTGATTAATAAAGTGAGATTAAATCCATAAAGTCCATTTGTGTAATTTATCATATTTCATTAATTATTGCAGATTTGCGTAATATTCTGAGTTTGCATTTCACTGCTTTTATTAATTTTAGCAATACTGAATCTGTTTTTGTGCAAGCGAGATGAGTAAATGTTCACTATAATACCCATCATGTTCACACACAGCACCTCTGCACTTACCCACGATTCCTCTCAACATGAAGACAGGAGAGATGTCTGTCAATACACGGGAAAACAAAGGAACCTGCATTACATATCTGAAAAAGGAACTCACACATATATATATATATATCTACTGTATATAGACACACACACATACATGCAGTTTTGTGGAAAGTTACTTTTAAAAGTAATGTGTTACAATATTGCGTAGGGCTGGGACGGTTACCGCATTACCGCAATACCGCGGTCACGTGACGCCTACCGCGGTCTGAGCTCGTCACCGTCATCACCGCAAAAAAAAATAAAAAATAATAATAATAATAAAATAAATAAATAAATAAACACTGGCCTTCACATGTGTTCACGTTGTGTCTAATGACATGGATTCATTGATTCTAATGACATGGATTGTGTCTAATAACATTGTGTCTTACATGGATTCAAGGTTTTCTAAACAAAACTTATCATCAAAAGATGGAGCAAATCCGACCTTTCGCAAGTTCGCAAGTTGTTTCATGACACATAATAACATTCCATTCGTAGGCTATTGACTATAACCCCTTATTTACACTCTGTGGCGCGTTACGGCTGCGACGCGGCTACCGGAGCTGATCGCGCCCACTCTAGTCAATGCTTGTGTTTACAACAGCCACGACGCGGCGCGTTTCAGAAGCGTCTCTCCGCGCCGCTTCGCTAAAGATAGGCGCCTAGTCTATTTTCGACGGACGCCGTGTCCAAGCCGCACCGTAAATAAATAAAAAAAGTAAAAGCAGGACCTCAGCTTTTAATTGCACGTGCTTATTTAACACAATTCTCTCACGTGAAGACCGCATTTGTCAACCCTCGCGGAGACGCGGCAAGTGGACACTCACAGCACCAGAGAGTAATCTTGACGGCACTTGCAAGAAAATGGATAAGTAGGCTACATAATCAAATTCACAAATATTGCACCATTTAAACATTATTAAAAATGCATAGGCTATGAGTTACTAAAACAATATTTGTCAAAGAATACACTTGTTCACAGTTTGAACGTTCTTGTTTCCATTTGTTTAATTTCAAGATCTGAGGTGAATTATCCATTGTTGCTTTTACAGCTACAAAGCTGGAGCACTAAACGATATTCAAAGTCACATTGCATGCTTTTAACATTAAATAAAGCACATAAACACTACCTGAGATTATCATTGACACACTTTGTTTGTTGTTCCAGCCGCAACGTCGCAGAAAAAAAAAAAAACTGGGGGAGGGTGGGGAGGGGGGTTGAGGTTTAAAGCGGTTTATCGCAATACCGCGGGAATTTCTTGCTTTTCAACCGCGGTAAGAAAAAATCCATACCGTCCCAGCCCTAATATTGCGTTACTCCCTAAAAAGTAACTAAAAAAAAGTTGCGTTGCTTTGTTACTTTTTATGGAACGTAATGCATTACATTACTTTTGCGTTACTTTTTGTCACCTGAGCTGGTTTTTTTTTTAAATAACAAAAAAAAATAAAGTTATATTTTTGGTCAAAGTAAATGTTTTCACAGCAGAAGTGCATTAGTAAGCCTCAGGCTGAAGGAAATGCAAATTCACCAAAAATATGCGAGTTCATTTTTCAAATAAGTAATGCACATATTTTGTTATAAATTTAAAAGTAATGCATTACTAGTTACTTGAAAGTAATCTGATTACGTAAGGTGGCTGCGTTTGATTGTGCAAAGTCAATCAGATCAATTTGAATGAATAATCCCATTATTAGCCGATCCATTTTCCCACTGTGCAATAATCCCACATTAAACTATTCAATAAAAGAATGAATGCATACAGTGCTGTGAATGGTTAATCAGCATATGCAGACATACTGTATGAATACTGGACCTTTAGTGAGACATAAGCTATTGATGGGTAAAGATATAATTGAAAATAATGAAAAGTTGACATTGCATTCAACAAAACCTGAAGTGGTCTTCTGTGGAAAACAAGCAGTGCTGGCTCGACCCCTCTGGGAGAATAATGTGTTGTTGGTGTGTCTTATAACTCTTTCACCAAGCATTGCATTGAAACACCGGCTGAACGATTCCCAAAGTCCTGTTCCCGTTCCTCTTCTACACTCACTTCCCATTTAAATTGGGCCGCCACTAAATTTCCTTTTCCATTTTTCCTTTCACACATTTCTTCCATATATATGTTTCTTCATTTCAGTTCAGATCTCTTGTTCCAGCTGATGTGTCAGATGTGTGTTCTGTCTCCTGGTCTTGATCTCTCCTCTGCTTCTCTCTGTTCTTCTCCCTCTCTTCACGTCTCGTGTGTGTGTGTGTGTGTTCAGCTCTCGGGGAAACCCCAGCGCTACACACCGTCTCTGAGCAGGTCCAGGCTCGAGGTAGTGGACCGCTTGCTGTGGTCAGAGAAGAAGAGGAGCCAGCCAATCCCGTCGCTTAGAAGCGTCACATGCTCTTCCGGTTCTCTGTCCTCGGTAGAAAAGCTTTGCAAACTATTTCCGACGAAGCTAAACGTGGCGTTCGCAGTGTTCTTGAGGTTGTGTTTCGCCCGCCATTACAATCTGCTGTCAGAAGATGCAAGTGAAAGTTGCAAGTATTAATGCTAACACTTTACAATGAGGTTCATTAGTTAACATTAGTTAACTACATTAGTTAACATGAACTAATAATGAACAATACTTCTACAGCATTAATTAATCTTAGTTAATATTAATTATAACAATTATTAATACATTATTAAAATTAAAGGTTGTATTTGTTAACATTAGTTAATGCACTGTGAACTAACATGAACAAATAATGAACAGCTGGATTTTTATTACATTATATAATACAAAATGTTATACATTAATGCTAACTAATGAACGTTATTGTAAAGTGTTACCGTGCTAATGTAAGTGAATGGGTGCATCTTAGAAAATATAAAGTAATGAATGAGTAAAAAGCACAGATCTTTACTTTTTCTTTTTCTTTCTCTGCCTGTCTTTTAAAATCATCCAGGAATCAGTATTGAGCCGGTTTACTTTCATAAACACCTTTCTGGTGGACTCTGTGCAGTTTTCCACTGTAAGAAAGGTGTCTTAAAGCCTTGCTCTGCCAATGACTGTACGCTGGCCTTGTAGTGCACAACAACTACATCACATATAAAACACAAGTTCACAACACACACTGCAGCAGAATCAAGACAACACAGTCAAAGCAGTGCTAAGAAGACTGTGCCTTAACTTTAATATTCTGCATTTATTGCATTTTATTTAATTTCCAGTTTTACCATTTATAAGGTCATATTGTAAAGTGTGCACAGTTATTAAGCACGTTATTAATTTCTCTGAATCTTTATCATTGATACTAAGTGACGTACGATTCATTCAAAGCTGCAGATTTGATCACTAATGCAACACCGCTGTGTGTTGGAAATGCACAACCGTTCTGCTGTGGCTTTCGGTGGAAGGACTGTATTATTAACTTATTTTGTAGCAAAATAGAGCAAACAATACTGTGTTTACAATGTATGTCACTTAATATTACGTTTTTGTTTGTTGAACTGTTGTATAAAATCAATGTCACATTTGCAATCGTGTGGATATTCGGGAAATATTGCATTCTTGCTCGTCTAATATATGATCAACATTAAACCAGATCTCACACAGGGCATGTTTCTGTGTCAGAGAGACTCTGAGTCATGCATCGATCTCTGTGCACAGGCTGTGTGTGTGTGTGTGTGTGTGTATCTGTTCTTCATGCTATAGTGCTAAATCCCCACTTTTACAAGGCATCATAATCTACACACAACCTTTCATATACAGCTGCTCGTGTGGATGCCGTCAGAATATCACGTATTTGATCTTTTATGGCATTATGTTTTCATTTACACTGGCATTTTGCCTTTTAGAAATACATGCTTAGTTTTAATGTTATTTTAAGGTGGGGTACAATTAAACGAACGGGAAAACAGTTTGGGATGCACTGCTCTTGGTCCATGTATAAATGAAGAATACTTTGGGCTTTAAGGAAGTGCTGCAGTATTTAAAGGGGAGGATCACGCATCGATAATAACTAATGATTAATTAGCTGAATTAAGCGTCATGATAGTTAGTTAAGTACGCTGATGTGTGGAAGCATTTCCCTTGTGTTGTGACTTGATTTCATTGTGTTGTGAACTCATGTTTGTTGTGTTGTGCACTACTGGGCCATCGTACACTTTCACATTACTTTTCATAATTTACTCATTAGTATTTGTATGTATTTCATGTCAAGCTCGGTTCTACCACACATAAATCTACATATGTTTGCATAGACAATAAAACAACATTGATGTATTGAGAGCATCTAAAATGTAAATGATTTATGCATGAACCTTAAAGATGTACACGTTTAAGAATCTTTATTTATGAATATTTAATACAATTAAATCAATAGGATAAAACTATTGTAGTCATGATCATTGAGATTCAAAACGCTTTGTTTCACAAGTTCAGCTGCTCATCTAGTCTCTGAGCGAGAGGCTGTCTCTTCACCCAGACTGGATATGTACTGGATGATAATGACACGTTGCGAAGAGGAAAATTGCCTTTCAAAGGAGAGCACACTGGTTTATTTTGGTGCTAGAAAACACAACCCTCCTCCAAACAAACTAAATTCCGCTTCAAAAACACAAGACAATAAATAATCAATCTACAGCCGCGGACTACTGGAGTATGAGGTGTGTGTGTGTGTGTCCGTATCTCGCTCAACAGTGGAGAGCAGCGTCGCACGGTTCACCTTCCTCCACTCACGCTCCAGCCCCGCATGCTAACTTTACCCTCTATGGGATGCAATATGTTCTAACAATTAAATATTTTTTCAATAAGTTTTTATTACATGAAATAGCTTCAATCATACAAATCAAAACAGGGGCTATTAGGGAAACGTTGTCATATGGCAACGCTGTGCCATAAAGGGTTGAATGTGAAGGACCCGCATTCGTATTGATCTTAGCCATCAGACCCTCACCCTGCCGTGCCGGCACTGCCACGGTTAAAGCCGGGCCCTGCGTCAGGCGCTTAGACTGGGGAGAGGAGGAGAACTGCCCTGACATTTGTCACAAAAGAAGTGCCAGCGAGTCTCTGGCATGAGCTGACAGAATGAAAAACTCATGCTGGAGGTGGAGTCCAATTTAAACATGAATTCATGCCCCGTCGTTGCCATCCTGTGGAGGCTTGCTCACCTGGGTCGGCTCGCCAGATGCTGAGAAAACCATCACACCATCACATCAAAGCCGTAAGCCTGCTGAATTGTGTCCACAGTCCGGTGAGATAGCCATTGTCTAAATCGAGGCTGGCCCAGACGCTCTGGCCTGAAGAACACAAAGAGCTGATCTGAGACCTGTGCTGCCCCTGAACTGGCACAACCACGACAACTTCTGACTTATCTCTACAGAATGAAGAAGAAAAGTGTGAAATATAATTGCTTGGTTTAGCAGGAGTTGATATATATGTGATTTTGACAGAAATCTGTGTCAGTATAGATGAATTATCACCCCTGCATCATCAGGTAAGTATCTGATACACTCTTTGTGCACAAACAGAGCCTGTAACTCGCTCACCATTTTAGCCCAACCCGATCTCACGAAATGCGTCTCTACAGCACGCATTGTATTTATCATGCAATTTACATGCGGAAATTAGTTTTTCTGTGCATATGATACACACTGTAAACCCCTTGGGCATGATTAGTGGTGTGGGGTATATGCGTATTACACGCCATAAAGTGCGTATCATATGCACGTAAAAACATATTTTCGCATATAAATTGCACGATAAATACAATCTGTGCTATAGAGACGCATTTCATAAGATCAGGCTGTTTAACCAATGTAATACCCAAAAGGACGGCAGTCTGCATCTACAACCACTTGAGATCGGATGTGAGCAAGGTCTTTAGGGTTCCTCGACGAGTGTCAAGGACCCTTCTGATCTCCCATGGTGGCAGGGTTATAACAGTTTTAGGGCTAAACGTCTCGCCTCCGTAAGAAACTGGCTTGGTGTCCGGATCCCGACGCTCATGTCTAGTTCGGTTTCGGTTCAGTGTCGGGGTCAGGACATTCATGCTCCATGTTTTTCCATCTTTTTTTTTTTTTAACACATAGGCAGAGGGTTCACTCCCTCACCATGTGTTCTTGATGAAGTTGTACTTTTTTGTTGAGTGCCTGGACGGTTGTTTGGTGTCATCACACGGCTTCTGTTATTTTTGTTTCTATGTGCCATGTGCTCTTGTCTTGACCTGGCCCTCCTTCTACTTGATCATTAGTTATCTCTCGTTACCCTCCTCATTTGCTTCCCTCTTTATTCTCCCTGTGTTCTCTGTTTTTGCTTTGCCTCATCCCATCCAGTCCTGCCACCGCATGTTTTTCCCTATGGGGTAGTTGTGTGTGTTTTTGAGGAAGAGCTCACTGCTGCAGGCAGGCAAAAAGAAAAACATGGAGAGGATCCTGCGGGAGAGTTTATTGCTGTAGCTGCTGGAAAGAATAACTAAAGAAAATACAAAGAAGAGAGAAAGAAAGTGTGTTTTTTTTGCTAATGTTGGAACAGAACCTATCAAGCGGGTGTAATGGGACATACAGATGTGTGCCATCGGCATTACTGTGGTATGCGATCTGATATATTTCCTATAGACCCCAAAGGTAACATCTGGAGGAAATAGAATTGGGCTCAGAATTGACCCTTGAGGAATCCCACATGATACAGGAGCCAAATGAGACGAAAGATTCATCAATCCTAACTGTTACATACCTATTGGAGAGGAAGAAAACCAGCGCAAAGCAATGTCTCTATTACCAACCTCCTGGTGTAGGCGATCTACAGTACAAGAATGCTTTGATGGATTATATCGAAGGCAGCAGTTAATTCGAGCAAAATTAAAAGGTAATTCGTCATTAAGGAGGGCAGTTTTGGTGCTATGGCTCCGAACCCAGACTGAATCCGAACCCAGACTGAAATTTAGCATTATGGTCTGCTAAAAATGCAGAAAGTTGAACTTCTCTAACACCTGCGACAAGAAAGGGATTGTGGAAATGGGTTGAAAATTATTAAAATCGGAGGAATTGAGATTTGGCTTCTTCAGAAATGGCCTTATCACTGCATGCTTGAAGTAGGAATGAATAACGCCAGAAGTCAATGAGCTGTTCATGATGGTCAACACAGATGGACCAATCACACCTATCGCATCTCCAAAGAGACGTGTGGGCATAATATCCACAGGTGAGGTAGTCGGTCTCAATTTATTAAGATCAGTTGGATTTAAATGAGTTGACTGGACATTATCAAGAACAGGACTGGAAAAATTAATGAGATGATAAGCGCAGGGAATGCAAGAATATAAAGCCTCAATCTTACTCCTGAAATATATACTGATAGAGTGCACGACTCAGGGGTAACGACAGGGTATGATGTTGCCATAGGATTAACCACTTTATCAAAAGTATTTTGAGAAGCGTAATTTATCTTTTTTTCCATTTATGCTATGCTTCACAACACTCATGCCTGAGGTATGGTGGTTAAACCATGGGCTTGAGCTAAATTTGGAAACCTTTGTGTTTATTGGGGGTCTAAAATATAAATTAAACAACATAGTGTTGTCCCTATTTGATGATGCTTCCAAAACACTCCTTTCTAAAGAATCTGACATTTCTTTACACCTAATGGGGTTATCACACGAGAATAATGCACGTCCTTCCAATCACTCAGAGGCAAGTACAGAAGTATTACATTAAACATGACAGACATATGATCAGACAAACAGCTTTCCTTAACATCAGTGTCACGTAATAGAAGGCCAAGAGAATGAAGAGATCAAGATCAAGGGTATGTCTATGCTCAAGTGTGGGACCATTAACATGCTGAACGAGATCAAATGACTCAATGAGTTGTTCAAATTCCTTCTCCAGGTGATGGGAAGGGCAGCAGACATGAATATTAAAGTCACCCAAAATTAGGAGTTTATCCTCAGTGGGGACAAAAAAAAATTCCCTTAATCATGAATAAAATCCTTAAGGTGGTCTATAAGTAAGGGCTCAAATCATTAGGTTAAATTGCTGAATCCTCAATAATTGCAACTCAAATGTTAGGTATTGAGCAGAAGGCAAAAGCCCACATTTAAAAACTGTAGCCACTAATCGGCCCACTAATGTAAGAAAAAATTAAAATAATCACGATCCTCTGGTGATAAGTGTGCTAATGAATCCAACTCAGTTGAGCCAAGTTTCCTTCAAAGTCTAGTGATATAAAAAATAAATTGTTTATTACAAATGGATCTTGATCAACACCCCTCTTGATGCAGCGCTGTCTGGATGATCCGCTAAAAGGGGTTGATGAGTCCGGAAAGACTGACGAGACCGTAGCTCCAGCGCATGGTAGAGTTTAAGGCTAAAGCTTCCAGGCCCGATGCGGAGAATCCTTGGGGATAAAACCCGGCATCTCTTTAGCCTAACAAGAAGTCCACTGCGCTTTCTTCATTTTACGATGAAGAGAACAGCCAGTCGAGTAAAAGAAGTAGAAGAAGCCCTTGAGTTGAAGAAGTGATCCTCTATAGGGTCCATGGTAGAGAAACGTAAATTAAGGAGGGCTTGATGGTCACCATCAGCTCGGCACCATCTTGAATTCAGTTTTAAACTGGAAATATATAATTAAACTTTAACTAACTTTCTGACCAGGCCTGTACAGGTATATTGTCAAGTCAAGTCATCTTCAATTATATAGTGCTTTTAACAATGTAGATTGTTTCAAAGCAGCTTTACAGAGATAAGCGTATAATTTAAGGTAAGATTGTTTTGGCTTTATATTGTGCATATTGATGTCTCCTGTAATTAAAAATGTTACATAATTATACATATTGATATGTTGTTATTATGATGATCAGGGTGATATTTCTGATGCATTTGAAGTCAAGCTTAAAGAGGAAGACATCATTCTGCCTGCATTCTGCAGCATTAAAGACTCCATGAATGGAGTAATTATTGCCTTGTTTGTGTAGACATTAGCAGTTAGTTTAGCTCACACTCCAGCAAAACCTAACCTGACTAGCTTGTATCAAAGCAAAGGAGACATTTTCAAATTGCAACCAATTGGTGGATGGGAAAGGTAATAATAAAGTACAAGCATTAATGCAATTGATGGCCGACCCAGACAGCAACATAGAATCGGCCCTGTTCCGGGCCACATCTGGTCTGGGCCGACACTATGTTGCTGTCTGGGGATAAACCAAGATTTGCTACCTCGAAATGCAGATGGCATTGAGGAGTTAGGAATGTTCTCTTGGATAAAAAGAGAGAAACTGTATATGTGTGTATACCTGTGTGTTCAAGGTGAGTGATCAATATTTTTGATCCAGACAGAGTCCAGAAACATACTGCACTACACTCTCATACCAGTCCACTGTGGCACCATCAAATTACGGGTCGGCTGTCAAAGAGAAGAATATTTATAGCCTCATTATTTCAAGAGGCTCATGTTGATGAAGCATTCTTTGACAGACTGTAAATTGACGAGATTTTTTCTCTCTCAGAAAACTGGAACACGCATGAGCTGGAATGACATGCGGATCATGAATGAGGTGTAGAGAATTGTTCGCACACACACAGTGCCAAGGATAACGGAGTATGTTTGAAACAAACAAACCCTCTGAGGCTCGCACTTCCCCACAGTTAATTATATTCCTCATTAGCGCTAAAGACATTCTAATGGGACTCTCCCAGATACCACGGAGACCATTTAGCATTTTACCATTTAGTGCCCCTCGTCAGGCGCCTTTCCAGTGCCTGTTCCTTGTGTTCATAGATGGAACGCGTTACACACTTGTGGCTTTCTTCTGTGGACATATGCATTTTTCATAGGCAGCTATGCAAATAATGTCAGTGGGTTTCCACTGCGGCTACATCTGGATTAATTAGGTCACCCATAAAAAATGCGATCTAAATATCACTCAGAGAGGAGTGGCCTGATTGTGCGGTTTACGATCAGAAACACGTGTTTTATTGTTTATAGAGCACAAGAGTATATGTGTGATCAAAGCCTTGATTTAATCAACACTCTTGACATTTGTTTGTTTGTTGTAGTATGCTTTATAAAGTGCTTGTTTTCTATCACAGCAAAAAGAAAAAAGATTCTACTGTTTAACTGGAAGAGTTTTTGCACTGTTTTTCTTGAAACATTTGAATTCATACAATGAATCTAACTTAATGCCTTTAAGCATGTAGACACGGTCAAAACGATCTGCTGAAGTTCAAACTGTGCAACAGAATGGGCAGAAAGGTGATTTAAGTGACTTTGAACGGTGGCATGGGTGTAATATTTGTGAATTTGATTACCCATTTGGTTGCAAGGGCAGTGTGTTTGCAGAGAGACTCCGCCCACACGCTCTTCTGATTGGCTGTGATTTTGGTTTGATTTGGTTGCGAGTGCAGTGCGCTTGCAGAGAGACTCCGCCCACAGCCTCTTCTGATTGGCTGTGATTTTGGATTGATTTGGTTGTGAGTGCAGTGCATTTACAAAGAGACTCCGCCCACACACTCTTCTGATTGGCTGTGATTTTGGTTTGATTTGGTTGCGAGTGCAGTGCGTTTGCAGAGAGACTCCGCCCACACGCTCTTCTGATTGGCTGTGATTTTGGTTTGATTTGGTTGCGAGTGCAGTGCGCTTGCAGAGAGACTCCGCCCACAGCCTCTTCTGATTGGCTGTGATTTTGGATTGATTTGGTTGTGAGTGCAGTGCATTTACAAAGAGACTCCGCCCACACACTCTTCTGATTGGCTGTGATTTTGGTTTGATTTGGTTGCGAGTGCAGTGCGCTTGCAGAGAGACTCCGCCCACAGCCTCTTCTGATTGGCTGTGATTTTGGTTTGATTTGGTTGCGAGTGCAGTGCGCTTGCAGAGAGACTCCGCCCACACACTCTTCTGATTGGCTGTGATTTTGGTTTGATTTGGTTGCGAGTGCAGTGCGTTTGCAGAGAGACTCCGCCCACACGCTCTTCTGATTGGCTGTGATTTTTGATTGATTTGGTTGTGAGTGCAGTGTGTTTGCAGAGAGACTCCGCCCACACGCTCTTCTGATTGGCTGTGATTTTGGTTTGATTTGGTTGCGAGTGCAGAGAGTCTCCGCCCACACATTCTTCTGATTGGTTGATTTTGGATTGATTTGGTTGCGAGTGCAGTGTGCTTGCAGAGAGACTCCGCCCACAGGCTCTTCTGATTAGTAGGGTCAGAAGTAGGCATAAACTACATGGAAGTATAAATCCAACCGTTCTTGTATCAGTGGTTTGTGCTGCTGGTGCTGTGATGGTGTGAGGGATATTTTCTTGGCACACTTTGTACCAATGAGCATTTTTTAAACACCACAGAAGAAGATGAGTGAGAATGAAATACTTTAAACTTAAAATTCTGACAGTGCCATTAAGTGCAGCATGAGCGTGATGACTGCCCAGACACTTTACTACACTAATAAAGCAAGGACACTGAGGGACACACATCTGAAATGACATCATGTTCACCACAAGAAGAAGAATCCACTAAAAGAGGTCGCTGAATACGAATCCAATCCTGATGCATGGAAACTCTTATCCCCGGGCTATGATGAATCACTCTTAATTACATCGTGTTGCACTGTGTTAGTTCAGATTAAAGCGTTCATTAGAGTGCAGAAATGGAGATATTATTGCATTCGTGCAGAGATGTGACTGTGGTCATGATCGCTACAATACGCTGCAACCTTTTATTCGGTGGGAGTAGATCTAGATATAATGCTGTAATTAACTAGCCTGGCAAGCCAGACCTACATCAAGATGTTAGGTCTGGCAACTCACCATAGACACGGCTCAATCCGAGGGGCGGGATAAACGGCTGTCTTTCAAATTCCCTCTGCACGCAATAGGACAGCGCTTCAACCAACCAGAGCGTTTTCCCAACAGCGGAGCTAACGTTAGTTGATAGATTCAACTTTTGCCATATCTGGCCGGCAAAACTACGAACACATCTTCCTTTTTTAAGAATGACTTAAGTGCCGTTCTTTGCTCTTTTCTCAGAGAAAAACTTAACTCCAAGTCCTCCAGAGTCGCGGCCAAAGCCGATTCGAAAGACTGTTCGCCAGCAGCCGTCATTCTTTGTTTTCAAGTAGCAGGGAACCTGTAATTATAAAATAGTAATTAACACTTTTCATGATTAATTTGACAGTTAATCTTGGCAGGTGTAATAGTAAAAATGCAGTTAAAGCCCCCCTGTGGTGAAAATCCAACTTTTAATGTAGTTTATATGTCTATGTGGTGTTTTTAATATGCTTTCAGACAAACCATGTGTAAATTCATAAGTCGACAGCATTGAATCGCTGGTGTTTCTGACGTCACAAACTACCTTGTAACCAATCAGATCAACGTGTGATCGTCAACCAGTGGATCTCTGAGCTGAGTGAGTGAGTGGAGGCGGGGCTCATTTGCATATTCATAGAATCGCGCATACTAAATGAGGCAAGGGTGTCGAGTTACATTCAAGATATTTTAAGGCATGAAGAAATTTTTTTCTGAATATGTCATTTTGGTGATCAAAGATGAGCTTTAAGGGATACAATTATTGACTACAGGGGGAATATTCAGCAATTTTATTGTTTTTTTTTGCACTGACACTATTAAATGAGAACTGAACTGAGCTGATGGGGACATCATGTTTTCTACTGCTTTATAGAAGTTATGATTTTCCTGTTGATCACTGTAAAGCTGCTTTGAAACCATCTATATTGTACTATGCATTTGTATACTTTAAAAGAGTTCTGCATGTAATTCTTCTTTCATATGCAAAGACCCAATCATAAAAGTGGGCGATACATTTCTTAAATGAGACACGCCCCTTTAAACAGAGTGTATAAATCAGAGGGCTAAAGTCAGTAGAAAACAGCTTTTTCTAAATTTTTATGTAAAAAATCCTAATAAATAAATGTAATTAACGACCCTTTTAAAATAGTTCAACCACTGACAATCTACCCTTTTGAAAAATAAGTTGCCTACTATGCAGGGTGCTAAAAAGTATCATGCATGTGAAGAAAAACAGTGTGTTTTGTCATGCTACAACCCAGGTCTGGACCTCAGTGTTTTTCTGAAGTGTATACAATAAAGGCTGTGAAATAATTAGCTCAAATTAACTCTACTTTAGTTCTGGAAGGATATTTCACAATGCCCAGATAACTGTCCTTCTCATCTGAGCTCCTCAGTCTGATGTTAACATGTTTGAGATGACCAATCAAATCATAGTAGCCTGGCTTTACATTCACAGAAGCTGCTGAGCGTAAAAAAACCCCAGCGCAACGCTTCAGTTAACGGTCATAAAGTGTGTAAGTAGCTAAACTAAGCATTTAATATTTGACAGCTGTTTTAGGACAGAAATGTTAAACGACTGACTGAAATAATCAGGGATGCACTGATGGGCTGATTTCACTGTGGACAAATTAGACATTACGTCATTGTCATCTTTTCATCATTACATCAATGTAAAAATTGTAGTTGACCCTGCATGTTTGTGTGTGTGTGTGTGTGTGAAAGTGACAGTTGGAATTCAAAATTACGACCATTCTGCAATGTTAAGTCTATGGGATTTTATTTTGCCGCTTTTTCGTCCGCTGTGTGAACATCGTAAGTCCGATCTCTTAGAAAATATATAACACACCTCTCCTCAGTAAGGCATGTCAATATGACGAACGGTGCGGGAGGAGATACGCACCTAACTTTTGTCCAGAAGAACCTCACTAACCTGAGACAACTTCATACATTTTTTTAGTTGGTTTGTCTCTATTGTGAGTACTTGCCTGTTGTTGGTATCTAAGCTAATTCTTGTTGTCACAAAACTGCATATTAATATCAGTTTGAAAACTTCCAAGATAGCAGATTTTTTTTTTTTTTAAGTATTTCATTATCCGTATTTACTTCCCTAGCTTGTAATGAATTAGCCAGAGCATGACGGTTTCCAGGTCCAGATCTGCTGGAGAAACAGAGCGTCGTCTCAGTAATTCTCCAAGACCCGTCTCTCTCACACACCTTTACTTACCCTGAGATTCAATCCCTGACCTTTCAGCTGCAGGCCAAGTCATTAACCTCACGCCACGGCCTGCCACACACCGGCCAGAAGATATTACTGTGGACTGAAGATTTAAAAGCCATGGAATCCAATTAGGTTGTGCAATGTTATCAACAGAAATGCTGTAGGTGCATGAAAATTGGTCATAAATTTTCAAGGTGTAGAGAAACCATTATTACCCTGCACTTTTTGGTGAGTTATCAATGGTTAAATGTTTCCCCAAGTAATTTATAGTCCCCTGGTTTAGAGTTAAGCGTCGTTTAGAGTTAAACGTCTCCAAGATGGCGCCTGTGTGCTCTCGTGTCTTCTTCTCTGGCTGTCTGCTGTGTCTTTAACCTGCTGTACGCTTCTAGTATATGACAGGCAGCAAGGAGTCAATCACAGAAATCTGCGCTCATTGAGAAAAGCGTCTTCATCTCACGTTACTATTCCTCCACCTAAGATGGCATTAATAAACGCCCGCTCTGTGGTGAATAAGACCTTTTTATTGAATGACTTCTACTCTTCATTTAACTTGGATTTTATGTTAATCACAGAATCCTGGATAAAGGTTGGTGATTTAACTCCCTTCTCAGAACTGGTTCCAGCGATTTGTTCACTCTCCTCGTCCGAGTGGACGCGGGGTGGGATGATAAAAGTTGTAATACCTCTCTCTCCTCACGCTACCGGCTCGTCCCTGTCACGGCCTTCCCCAGCTTTGTAGCTCAGCTTCTCCACCGAGACTGGAATGGTGCTGTCTGTCTAGGCCCTTCACATTCTACTAAGGATTTTATACAGCAATTTACTGAGCTTATCATCAGTATTGAAGTATATTATGATCGCTTTCTACTGGTGGGTGATTTTAATATTCATGTTTGCTGTCTCTCAAATTCCTTGTTGCAGGAGTTTCTTAATCTAAAAGATGCTTTTAATCTATCACAGTGGATCAAAGACTCTACTCATATTCAGGGCCACACGCTGGATCATCTTATGGGCTCCATGTCACTGATATTGTGCTCTCAGATTTTCTGCTCTCCGTTCATAAGCCTATTTTATTCTCACTGTCTCTCCCGGAGCTCTCTCAGCTCGCTATTGCACCTGTGACACTGTCGCGGTTCTGCTCTCCACAGTCGAGCACAAACTTCCACCTGTGCTTTGCTGAACTATGCTCACACTTGCACTTGGATCAACCATTATCCGACCCGGATGCAAGAACGCAAATGGAAAAGGGACAGGCTACTTGTCTCATTCCAAATGTTCAAAGACTCTCTAACATCGTACCAGAATGCTGCAAAGTCTGCGAAAGCTGCTCATTTCTCGAACTTCATTGAATCCAGTCCCTCTAAACCAAAGGTTCTGTTTTCAGTCATTCAGTCTGCTGTAAATCCTTCTGTTAACACATTGTCTGTTGCCTCTATGCCTCATAGATGCTCTATGTGAAGACTTCCAAAGATTTTTTAATTAAAAAATCAATAACTTAAGAGTTAGTGTCTGCCCTAAGTTAACTGCCCCCCCAATCTTGACACCTTCTTCTGCTTATTTGATCCTATCAACCTCCAGACACTGAAGGACGTGATTGTCAAGCTCAAACGTTAATGTCCTAATGATATCATTCACCCGAGATTCTTTAAAATTAATCCTTGATTGGGTTGGGCCAGGTATACACCATATCATATCAACAAGTGTCTCCAAACGGGCTCTGCTCCTGCCAGTCTTACAGTGGCTACGATCACTCCTCTACTCAAGAAGCCTTCACCAGATCCTTCTGTTTAAAAAAGTTTCGGCCTATCTCTGTCTCTTTCATTTCTGAGCTATTGGAGAAAATTGTGCTGGATCAACTCCAACACTTTTTGAGGTTTCTCAGTCTGGTTTTAGGTCTGATCACAGCACGAGTCCGCCCTCCTGAGAGAGTTACACGATGTTTATCTCTCTACTGATTCTGTAGATACTCTACTCTTTTATCTAGACTTAGCTCCTGCCTATCTCTCTGAACTTGTTCACCCCTACACTCCTTCCAGAAGCCTAAGATCCCACGTCCAGGCTCTGCTGGTCGTCCCTGGCGTTAGACTCGAGCGTATGGGGGGCATTAGCGGCGGCAGGGCCTCGACTCTGGGACACCTTCCTCTAGAGATTAGAACGACCTCTACTCTGTCCACCTTCAAGTCCCTGTTATAACCTACCTGTTTTCTTTAACATATTGATTTCTATATTTTTAGTTGGTTTTACTGTTTTATATTTGAGTCTGATACTGTTTTACCACTCCAGTTTTAAGGTTGCTCTTAGCTTTGCTGCTTTTATTGGTGTTTTATGTGTTGTTATGCAGGAATTATGTTCTTATTTATCTGGTTGTTCTGTAAAGCACTTTGGTCAGCCTAGTGGCTGTTGTAAATGTGCTATATAAGTAAAGTGAACTTGAGCAATAAAGTTAAAAAAAAAACCGGGGAAAAAAACGACTAAATTTGTAGCAAAGTGAAAGCAATACCTTTAGCCATGAATATTTTCACAATATATCTTGGCTTTGAGTGCCTTATTGCTTTTATAAACGTTTTAATCACTTGTTTTCTATTACACTACACAACTTTGCATAACGTCTGCTAGAAGGTACAGTTCTAAAGCATACCAGCATGTGTTCATGCAGGTCACATGTGAGTAAATCTGTCCTCTCATTGGACGGACTGCACTTCTTTTCACTGTACTAGCTTCACTAGTTTTAAGGGGTGTTATGTGCACCAAATTAATAAAAAAACTAAACTATATTGACCAGCACTGTATTGTATATCATGTACGCTGTGCACACTTGCAAGATGAACACAAATGCATCAGGATTCGATCGAGTAAAGTGAGTGTGAAAGTAGATGAGCTCTGCAGGGAACAATCCCACGACAAAACACAATCAACTCCTATATATGAATATCCATAAAGTTCGGTTTGTCATAAACACATGACGGACCTCATTTATTCTGGCTCTCATTTATATTGAGAACTAAGATCGCAGTCCTCAGGAATCAAGACTTCTTCTATAAAGCAGATAAACTCTTGTGTGAGGGCTGTGTGCAATTGATAAGATCAATTGTACTGAGAGAGACTTTGTCTGATCAACACAAATTCAACAAGTGTTACAGTCACACTTTATATTAGGTGTCCTTTATGTACTTGCATCAGAAAATATAAGTACAAAGTTACTTAGTTATTGATGTACTAATTAATGTACAGTGATAAATGAATGACTGCTGAGGTTCAGATACTTATGTTAGAGAATATGTTTATTCCTAGGTGGAAAGAGATAAAGATAATATGAAAGAGGTGAAGAAACAGCAGGAATGAAGGACAACACAGATGTATGTTTAAGCTGAACACACACTTACGCTGCTATTAAAAGAACTCAAATTACACCCTTAGATCCTTCTATCACACACACACGGGATTACATGTCGAGCGGTCTGAGATGGCGGATCTGTTGTCGTATCTGAACAGCAGAATCAATCAGAACTATTCATTTCATGATATTAAAACAGTCATTTTCACAGCATTGTGTTGCACAAAAAGAGCTTTTGTTTTTTCAATGATTTTTCCGTCATTTGTCCTGTATTTGTAAACTGCTTCAGAAAGAAAAAGAAAGAATCTGAGGCGTTTGTCCAGCTGTAATAATATCTACTGTATACTTCATTTGTCAATATTTATAGGACTGGCCATTTTGAGAAGATTAAGCTCTCTTCATGTTGTTTGATGATTGCCGTGGTTTAATGCTGAACGGCTCAGGAATATTAACTAACCTCTGTTGTTTTTGTAGTTTTGCAACTAATAACACAGTAACTTTTACAGCACCAGCCTTTAGTTAGGGTTTCTTCCACAGCGCAATCAGTGTCAGTGTTTCTGAACTCCTGAAACGCCTCCATTGTAGTCTTGAGTTTCTTCCGGGAATGAACACGCCACAATATTCCTCATTATAATAATTAATGCGCAGAATAAAGGGGCGGGGCCTGGTTGAGTTAGTTAGTAGTGTGTTAAACTGGCGGTTATGGGAAGGGGCGGGACATTTCCCAAACACACTCAAAGCGCTCGACCAATCACAACACACTGCTCCAGCCGACCAATCAGAGCACAGTGTGCTTTTCAGAAGGAGGGGCTTCATAGAGACAGGAAGTAAACAGAGCGTTACTGACAGACTGGGAAGAGAGGAGCCGCAACAATGGAGAATATGAGGAGAATAATCAACATTCAAGCAGGAAAACCTGTTCTAGAAGACCACGAAAACAACAAGACTTTGTAAAAGAGCATATAGGTCCTCTTTAAACAACTAGGACACTGTGTGACATTAATATTAATGCAGGGAAAATGTGTATCATGAAATTAAATCACAATAAAAATAAACTTCTTTATTCAAAAACGATTGAGGAAATATGACCATTAGGGTGGCCCAAAAAACCTTTTTTCTCTTTTCTCCCAATTTGAACCCTGCATTTTGGTCTACCACCAGTTTAAGTTATCACATAAAAAATTGGCAAAATTAAATGATATTTAGGGGTTGCACAAGACAAAAGAAAAATCACCTATATCACTTGATTAGCGGTATATAAATATATTTGCTGAAATGTCAATCTTTATGTTGTTTATTCCTCAAACTTAACATGGAGCTACATAAAGGACATATAAGCATAAACTGCAACTTATTTGGTACATATTATAGAGAACTTACCATTTTAATAGTGAATATTATTACACAACAATCTTATACTAATGTATTTCTACAAGTCTGTTCAATTTGCTAATTCAGATGGAGAATTGGCAAGACCTTTGACAATTGTGCTTTTGTTTGAGTCCGGATAGCTTTCTCTGTGGCGTTTAACCACCTGTAGTAAGAATTGTTTCTGTTCTTCTGATTTGGTTAATATAGCATTAAAGTCCTGTATCAACTTGATGCCCCTTTCTGCAGTGTCATTCACAACTTTTAGGGATTGAACTATCTTCTCTGCACATGTGAATTCCTCATTTTCCTTCCATGTCTCAGGCTGTGTTTGTAAGAACGACTCTGGTAGGCCAAGAACTGTGAAGAATGAATTTATATTCATTGTCACAAAATTGCTGAGGGTCTTCTGTTCATAGTTCCCATTAGCATCAGGTCGGTGAGGTGGATCATCTGATCCACCATCTGCATCTTCTCATGTGCATCAACATTGTCGCACACACACACACACACACAGTGCGACGACACACACACATTCTCAAAACTTCAAGGGGCTTGTGCAACCTCTAAATCATCTTCAATTTAGCTGAAATTTTAACCCTATTCCTTTTGTCTTTATGGTCCATGTTTGCAAGGTTCAAATCATAGAATTTATCACTTTATTTGTTTTGCTTATTTTTATGGGCCACCCTAATGACCATATTGAGGCATATTCTTCTCCCCAAAATAACATGTTAAGAATTAAGTCATACATTTTGAGGTACTGTATACTCAAAACATAGGATTTTCACTGATTTTCTTGTTGTCTACAACATGTCATTTTCCTTCCATTGCTCTTTTATGCTCAGATGTGTTTTATTTTCGACATGAACTGTGACGCTCCTTTTGTTCTGGGTGACGGTTGTGTTAAAAGCCACCAAATTAATGGAAAATATAGTTTTCACAAAGGATGACAGAAAGAATGGACACATTAAAAGCGTATGTGAGCTTTCAATATTAGTGTCTCTCTGTGCTTGAAAACACACAAAAAACCTTTTTCCCACCAATGTGATAAACTGCTGTATAAAAATTGCGTATTAAAAGTATTTCACCGTGAAGCATGTTGTTGAGTTTCATTTCTTCAGCTCAAAGCTCGGCTTGCTCGTCCCTTGACTGTCTAACATGAGGATTTTTTCATGTTTGCTCCAATTATAAATGCATGTTATTAAACATGACAAAAATATTATCCTTTGGAAAGCAGCGTGTGTGTCTTGCACACGTCCGAGTGTAAATCATCGGGGAAGAATGGAGGAATGCGCTGGGATTGTGTGCATAGGGTGAATGTGCGGGAGGGAAAATATTACAGTTGGAACATTTTCCCGTAAAAATGTTTGATGGAATTCGGAGCGGCCTCAGACCATCTCCACTCTTCTGTCTCGGCACACACACGCTCGGATGTTCACCGCCAGAGAAAGAGCTTTGAACACACTCGCTGAAACTTTCATTGCTGTGATTATATGGATGCAACAGAGTGATTGTGTGTTTGGAATGAGGTTTTTGTGTGCATGTACAATCCTCCTTTTGTTAGAGTGTGTGTGTGTGTGTGTGTGTGTGTGTGTGTGTGTGTGTGTGAGATTCAGCAGTGTTTACAGTCATGAACCCTGTGAACGCAGTGATGACGGCTCATTAGTCTGCAGCGGATCAATCTGAAACCAATCAGCGGACTTCATCATCCTCTGAACATCTCTCTGTCTGCGAGGAGAGCTGCGCTATTGTAGGATCGCTCGGATAAACTGTTATCCCAGACAGCAACACGGAGTCGGCTCAGACACGTGCAATCATGTTTACCACCAGATGTGGGCCGGATCTGGGCCGAGTTAAAGATTTTAGTTAAAGTTTTGGTGACACTTTATTTTGATGGTCCACTCTAGACCTTCTACTCACTATAAGTCACTTTGCAACCACACGTCAGCTAACTCTCACTAGAGCATTAGCAGACGGTTGGGGTTAGGGTTAGTAGGATAAGTTGACATGTAGTTGCTACAGTAAGTTACTTCTGTCTAAAGTTGTCCATCAAAATAAAGTTGCCAACGTTTTAATAATTTTGTTCAAGAGCATTTTTTCTTTTGGTAATTTTCAGTGTGAACGCACTACTGTGTGAATCTACGCTGTTCTGGATTGTGTCGCTGGTATAATAAATCACTGATGAAAATGATTCTGTCGTGAAGTAAATTCTACACAAAGAAAACATGTCAATTCTAACTGAATAAGTTAGTTCAGGCAAGAATAAAAAAACAGTTAATTCTATATTAATACTCAATAAGCTTGTGATAATAAAAGTGTAAAATTAAGTACAACCTACTCCACTTTCTGATTCTGGTATTCCCATCATCATGTAAGGGTTAATGCCCGACGAGGTGTCCATTATCAGGTATTAATGGACGACGGCGAGGCGTGAACCTCAGGTTGAAGGGCATTAACCCTTACTTATACCATGGTCTGGGTGAATACTCGATTCTGATTGGCTGCAGGGTGTCCATTAAAAAGTGATAATGTACACCTAGGAAAGGCGTCCCGTCAAAAATCGTGAGGGTTTTTATTTATTAAGTCGAGCGCACTATTTAAAATCTCCCGTATACAGGCGTTGCCAAGCAACGTGGCCACAGCGACCCGACCGCAGCAGTTGATCAGTGAGTTTGAGCCAGCGCAATCATTTAGAACATTTAGTCATTTAGTCATCAGGCAAATTGACGGGACGCCTTTCCTAGGTGTACATTATCACTTTTTAATGGACACCCTGCAGCCAATCAGAATCGAGTATTCACCCAGACCATGGTATAAGAATAGTTAATACGTTCACATTTTTCACAGTTTTCCAGCTGTATTTCCACTGTTTTATCATCGTTTTTTTATTGTTGGGTTCAGTAACTTGCTGTTTTGTTTTGATCTTCTACTCAAACATGATCCAGTGAAAGTGACTGTTATTGTATGTTGTGTACCGAGTATTGAGGTCTCATTACTTATATATACACAACATCTACTGTAAATATTATTTACTTAGATGTTTTATGTAAAGCAAACACTTTAAAGCATGGCTTAATTCAGTGTTATATTGATGAGGTAAAATGTACTTAAAACAGAGTATTGCAAAGTAAACTTCAATTAAGTAGAAATTACTTACACTTGATTTTTTTCCAGTGCAGGTTGACTTATTCTTATTAAATTATTATTTTTGTTTGATTAGGGTTATTTTTTTTAGCTAATTTAGATGAAATAAATTTAAAAAGGGTTTATTACTTTGTATCACAAAGTCGACTGTGAGATCCAGGTGCTTCTGTTAGGGATCAGTTTGACAAGTAAGAGGCTTAAAGGTCCCATATTGTCAGAACTGAAATCTCCTGGCTTGTTTCATGATAGCAGAGGTCTAGAGGCGATGAAACTACCATATACGTTTCAAAACAGTCGCTCCACAGACACATGCACACAGCCTGCATGAAGCCGCTGTGACTTCTGTATAAACGTGATGTCACCGCCTTCAGTCTCACCCCCACCAATGGGGGGGTCACTCAGAAAACAACAGGCCAATCAGAAGAGAGGCTCATGAATATTAAGCAGACAGGCCAAAATCGACCTGTTCTTGGCAGATATACTGTTCTTGTAAAAATATATTGAGATGGTTTTCGGTACTTATACCGCAAATATATATTCTTAAGGACATCAAAACCTAAAATAAAAATTCCGAAAGGTGTAGAGTATGGGACCTTTAAATAAGTAACACTTTATTTTACAGTGTACTTGTTACACATGTTACATGCAATTAATGTAACTGTAAATCAATCCAAACCAAACCTTAATAATTACACACAGTTAGGGACTGTTCGTTATTTATTTAAGGGGCCACCGGAGGAGTTTTGAGATCTGTTGTCAAAAAAGACATGACCCTCCCTTCGCCAGCAATAAATTTTTCTATGACCCTCCAAAATGATTGTGAAAAAAGGCATGACCCTCCCCGATAATTTATAGCCTACTTCTGTACTGGTGTGCGCTTGGCAAAGATAGCCATTGTTTTTTGTTTTGTTTTTTAACCATAAACTCTTGCTTACTCGTCTTACTAGGGCTGTAACGATAGACCAAACCTACGATTCGGTTCGTATCACGATTTTTGATTTTAGATTTGAAAAAAAAAATCATGTTTTCAGTGCTGATGCGTGTGACGCGTTCAACATGTCGGTGGCGTTGCCAACAAAGCATCTAAAAGCTGTCACAAAGAACCGGCAAAAGTAATGATTATTAATATGTCAAATATAGCAAGGAGACATTTTAATTGTTTATTATTAAACAAGTGTTTTCTGTGTCGACTGCAAAGATGAAGTTGACGATGCGTCGCGATCTTCTCAGAACGCGCCAGAGAGAAATGCACATTTCATAAGCAGAAAAGCAGTCTGTTTTCCTTCATTTTGAATTGTTCTGTTTAAAAGTAGACATTTCAAGCTTTCTATATATTTCTCAGGTCTGTGAGGCAAGTAGCATACCTTACGCTGAGTTTCAGTTCACTCGCCCGCGCCTCCGTGTCATGATTAGGCTATCTATTTTCTACTATATTTACTTATTTATTAAATCCAGGTGAAACATTGATTAAAATTAAGATACAATTAATACAAAAACGAAATTCACTTTAAAGAAAGGCTTTGTGCTTTTGTTTGAGGTCTCTGTGAAAATTTTAAAGTCGCTTAGAGCAGTCATGACTGTAATGGAGAACTGTCACGTCCCTAACATTGTTTTTTTTTTCTTCACATAAATGCGAACACGAAAAATAAAATAAAAATAATATTTTATGTTCTGTGGAGGCCGATCTTTATTCATCCGTTGGGTATATACATTATCTTTTGGTTTGCACAGTGTAATTTATAGAATTACTAAAAAATACAACTTACTACAAAAATACAAATACAACTTACAAATTACAAAAAAAAAAAATTGTGTCCCGTCACATATGTATTTCCCTCATATTAAATATAAAATGCATGTGTAGACTGATATTTTTCTAATGTCTTGACTCCTTTCAGACGTTTCAAAATATTGGTATTAAATGCATTTCCTGAGAATTTATATTTCAAGTTTTGACTGCAAATGTCACGTCCATAACACTGGAATCGTGAACCAGTTTTGGATGGGCCAGACGAATCGTGGGTAGGCCTTAAATTAAAAACGTAAAAACGTTATCCAATCACTGTTTAACCTAATAAAAAATATTGACTAATAAAGCCTAATGCTATATTATCTGTGCGTATACATAATATAGATTTTAATAGCTTGATGCTCTTTAAAAATTTTGTTGCATTGTTAAAAGTTTCTGGTGCATATGGACGGACCTATCCGCGATTGCTCTCCATGGTTCTGACCAAAGAAGAGCGCTTTGGAATCTCCATTACGCATCATACGCATCATACCTGGGCTGCATTTTCCGGTAACATTGTCTCTTAGCGCGCTGCGATAACTGAACTAAAGGTATACACTACCACTAAAGGTATATCATTGCTAGGCGTCTTCAGGGATATCATCCACTCGCGAGGCAGAGGCGCTGAAAGGCAGAGGCGCTGGCGCCCTCCTAGCAACGGCGCTGTTTTTGGTAAAACATGATTTTGACCACTTCATTAAGTTTTGTTTTGTAGAAAACTCTTTTTAAAAGATTTTCGTTTTGTATAAATTGTATCTTAATTTTGATCAATGTTTTATCAACCAATTGCCCGTATTTAATACATAAGAAGCCAATATCAGACAATCTAATAAGGCGCCGACACGATCACTTGCATTGCACGTGAACTGGAGGGCGCCGAAAAACTCAGCGTGTGCCTCACAGATTTGAGGAATATAGTCTATATTACAGAAAGCTTGAAATGTCTACTTTTAAACGAAAATATTCAAACCAAAATAAATAGGCTACTCTGAATATCCATATGAAATGTGTATTTCTCTCTGGCGTTCATGGCGAGCATCGTCAACTTCATCTTTGCAGCGACACAGAAAACACCAGTTTATTACTAAACAAATAAATGTCTCCTTGCTAATTTAGACACATTCATAATCATTACTTTAACCGGTTATTTGTGGCAAGGAATGAGCGAGCGGAGCGGAATATTCAGAAACGCTCTCTCCGCTCACGAGCTCTGATCAGAACAAACCCGAACCGCACTGTCTGCTGAACTTGCGCAGAAACATCAAAATAGACATAGCCAGCTTTTAAAAAATACTATTTTAGTACAAATTAATGGCTTATTATTATTATTATTATTATTTTAGTTTTGGGTGCGCCGAAATCTAACGCCGTGCCTGGTCCCCACGGAAGAATTTTTTTAAAAATAACCCCTGAAATTATGACTTCTGATGAATATTGTGAAAACTAATTGATACATTTATATTGGCTAAATATATTTCATAGCCTACATTATAGCATATTATAATACAACTTATTAGGCCTATATATTTATAGAATAGCAAAGTAGGCCTAATAAATAAGACTGAACCAAAGAAATGTGAAATATAAAGGCTATCATCCCGCTGTTGTCACTAGTCGTCATCGTTGCTACGATACGTGACTCACAATGACTGAAACGACCAATTAAAAGGGCATTCTCTGATGATGTTCCAAGATGTTACATTCATATGTTTTTCTAAGCGCAAACTGAAGTGCGCGCGCACTGTCAAACTGGATTTTTGTTTGGTCAGACCCATCTGATATCGAAGGGGGGCTGATAACGCGAAATCAACATGGAAAAAAATAGCACCAAACAAGCCACTTTGAAATGCTTCTGTTTTCATGAATATAAAAGTTGGGTGACCCTCCCCCTAGACTAAAAAAAAGTTGGATGACCCTCCCCTCAACAATGAATAAAAAGACATGACCCTCCCCTATTTTCCTCCGGTGGCCCCTTCCATAAATACCGAACGGTCCCTTAATTAATATCACTCCTTACTTATTTGTATAATTACACGTAAAAAGGAGACTGAAAAATAGTGTTACGCTTTATTTTGTGTCCTTTTTACAATGTTACATGTAGTTACTATAGTAATAACAGTAAATTATGCATAATTACATGCAACTAACCCTCAACCAAACCCTAATCATGACCTAACCCTATAGTAAGTACATGTTGTTAATTAATATTACTCCGTACTTAAATGTATAATTACACTGTCAGAATGACACCTTAAAATAAAGCGTAACTGATTTTTACTATCATTTGTTGGAGAATACAAAACAGATTTTTTTTTTTTTGTGGTAGTATAAAAAAAGATTATTGCAATCATTTTACAACTATTCTTTCCTCTTCAAAATCTCATGCTTAATTCAATCAGTTTTCTTCTTTCCTTCTTCATCTTCATTCCCGTCGAGCTAATCCTGCTCTGTGTCTTGTGTAGCGGCGAAGCCCACGGAGAAGGAGGAGGTGCCAACCGTCGCGGGGAAGGTGGACGCGGAGAAGGGAGCGAAGAAGAAGGAGAAAGATGGCAAAAAGGAAGGCAAGGGTGCGAAAGAGGGCAAAGAAGGGAAGGTGGAGGAGAAGGAGAAGGAGGAAGCCCCGAAGAAGAAGGGGGAGAAGGGAGAGAAAGGCACATCAAAGAAAGAGGCATCAGACGGAGGAGGGAAAGGTAAAAAGGGAGGAGAAGAGAAAGGAGAGAAAGGAGGGAAAGGAGGAGGAGCCAAAGGCAGTGAAGCCAAGAAGCCTGCGAAGAAGTGAACATCGCCGTGTGCGAAACTAGAGCCATTTTATAACTGCTTTTTGTAAGACACTTTATAAATGTACATTTACAGTTCGTTTATTTTATTGTAAATTGTAAATATGGACAATAAATGCCTCTCCGTTAATTATACATTTTCATTTATTTCTTATTCACATGATACACATGATCAGCACTTAATAATACAACACCGGTGCTTAGAAAAGTTATTTTGCATTTATGTAACATATAAACAACAACAACAACAACAACATAATCATGTCAAATGTTCATCTTTAAAATACTGTAACTCGGTCCTCGTTTACTCCCCGTGTGCTTGTTTGAGGAACCGCTTTCTCCACTGGTTGAGAAGGAAAGGAAATGGTGCCAGAATGCTCAGTTTTGGATTAAATATTCCTTGTTGCAATGAGTCAGATTCACTTTCTCATTAGGACATGAACACACACACACACACGCACACACACACGCACACGTGTAGGAAATGCCCAGGAGTAAAGCAGAGACGGACAGTGATTCAAAGCAGATCTTCTTCTCTGATCCATCAGCTGGTCGTACATGACTGAACTACACACACACGCACGCACGCACGCACACACACACACACACACACACGCACGCACGCACACACACACACACACACACACACACACACACGCACGCGCACGCACACACGCACACGCACGCACACACACACACGCACGCACACACACACACACACACACGTGTAGGAAATGCACAGGAGTAAAGCAGAGACGGACAGTGATTCAAAGCAGATCATCTTCTCTGATCCATCAGCTGGTCGTACATGACTGAACTACACACACACGCATGCACACGCACGCACACACACCACACACACACACACACACACACGCACACACACACACAGCTGCTGCTGAGCAAACCGTGCAAACAGAGATGGCATTCCAGAAATAACACTGAATTTAATAGTAATAAAATCCTCAAATTCAAGTTCAAATGTGTGTTATATAGAGAAAAGCAGAATGCATATGTATATATTTCTGTAAATACAGTAATGGTTTGAATGTATCGACTATCGATCTGAATTTAAAAAAAGAAAAAAAAAAACATCTGGATGTAAACTTTTGGTTACACTTCTTTTTAAGGTGACGTAGTTACAGTGTACTCAAGTACTGGGTAATATTAATCAACTACACATACTTACTACAGAGTTACAGTTAGGGTTAGGGTTTGATTTAGTTACTTGTAATTATGCATAACTTACTATTAGTAAGCACATGTTGTAACACTTTCTTTTACAGTGTCAGTTACATATGTTACATGTAGTTACTATAGTAATAACAGTAAATTATGCATAATTACATGTAACAAACCCTAATCCTACCCTAACCCTATAGTAAGTACATGTAGTTCATTAATATTACTCAGTACTTAAATGTATGATTACAGTGTAACCAAGATATCTTAAAATATGAAACCTTAACCGCACATGTAACGTGTAACTACGTCACCTTAAAATAAAGTGTTACAGAACTTCTTTTTTGAGGATCTTAACTTCAGCAAGTCTATCAGCATATGAATTACTGTCTTTTCATATGAATTATTACATTCCAGAATATATGCAGAGAAACACATTGAGCTCATAACTGGATGTAAACACAATATGAATGAATATACATGGAGTAAGAAAAAGCAGCATTATATTACACACAACAGACCATGAGCCTCTAAACTATAATACTGACCAACAAATAACGGCTTCATGAACAATCCCCATATACATGTAGAAACAAACTGTTTGTTCTTCCTTATGGCTGTAAAAAAAAAGAATAATAATAATTTGGCATCTGATGATTTTCATCTTCCCATATACGTTATGATGAAGCGATTGACTGTAATATGAGGTGAGTAATATGAGTGAAGCGCAAGCATAATGAAAGACTTTCCAGGAGGAAATCTATATGTGAAAATATGACTCATTCATGCCATGATAATGATGAAAGTGAAGGACGGGAGATTTTAATAAACAGCTCTAATGCTGAGCATTAATAATTCCCTGAAAGCTCTCACAGTGCAGATCATGAAGCTGCGAATCCATTTCCAACAAGGTGTCTGCTTTTATATATTTATTCATGGCCTGACACCTGAAATACAGTCTAACTTAGCAGAAGAAAACACTAAATCAAAGCTATACTGGGTGCTGACAAAGGCATGCTGAAATGCATTTCACTGTTAAAAAAAAAAAAAAAGTTGTTTATTTTGTTTATTCAACCTAAATAAGTGTTTGTGCTGCCTTCAAATTTTAAGTTTAGTCAACTTGAAATGTGACAACTTGGATATTTGAGTTGACTAAACTTAAAATTTCAAGGCAGCACAAACACGTACAATTTAAGTTACAACATTTCTTCTATTTTTTTTAACAGTGTATAACTAAAATAATTACCTTGTATATTAAATGCCTGTTCATAACTCATCGTCTCTTGACATGAACAAAACCTCAGATCATTTGGCGTGTTCATAAGAGCTGTTTTATTGCTGATATACGTGATCTGACCATGTGAGGATTTTCCTCTTTGGACGTAAACTGTAGTTGAAAAGCTTTTGTAAAAGGTTTTGTATCGAGCTGTTAATCAACACCTTAGCAACCACTCAGAACACCAAATCCGGTTTTATAAATATTATTAATGACAGCATTATGAGTTGTTGGGATAAATTTGCTATAGTAGATTTCAATGGTAAAGGTAGTCAAAAATGACCGTGAAAGAGAAACATACAGACACAGCATTTCTCTTTTATGCGTATGTGTCTGTCCTAATAACAAAATGCTTTGACATTTTACACATGTAATAATGACTTCAGGATGACTGGCAGTAATGCAGCCGTGTGCTGTGTGAATCTGCAGACACAGAGCGAATCTCCTTCCGCTTTCACTGTCAGACTCGCTGAGAAAGAAGACCGCTGGGCAAGACTTGGCGAATCTACACTGATGTTCTTCCTCAGTATTTTTGGATTGTTTCCAGCACAAAAATATCTAAACATTCTTGAATCAGGACATTTATTTGAGCAGCAGATATGAAGTCTTGTTTTTGTGAGTTTTTGCTTGAAACAAGAACAAACGGGGTCAGAAAAATAAACTCAATTCAAAAGGAAAACAAGAGTATTTTCATGAACCCACTGGCAGATATTTGATACATGTTTCAGAAAACAAGACCTAATATCATGCGTCTCCAGTAAACGTATCTTGATTTAAGAATGTTGAGATATTTGTGCTGGAAAACAAGACAGAAACACTGAGGAAGAACATCTTTTCTTTAGCAGTGTACTGATAAAACTCTCAAGGCTTCGAGAAATATAAATATCACATTCTACGAACAAAAACCTGCTATTATAATACAGAGATCACAGATCTGGCATCATTCGGAACTAGTGTAAATGAAAATGACGTTAGTGCTGATCAAATAAGTCCAATATAAATCTCACGGCTGTCTTATTTACAATTCACGTTCCAGAGAGCCAGACGTTTCATCGGAGGCAGACTCACCGCTCTTCATCGGACCTGAAAGCGCCGGCGTCGTGAAACACTCGCGTGATATATGAGGGTGTTCACCGTAACCGAAATCTGTCCTGATCCTCCGAATCCTGCCAGGAGAAGACTCCAGTCCGGCTCTTTTACGGGCTACTGATGGTCTCTGGTTGGTCCAACACATTTGAGATGGTCCCACAAGTCAAACTGTGAGGAAATCCTGAGGAAACAAAGGACCTGCTAGTCCTTCCGTGCGCAACACTAGTCCTCGTTCTGAAGTCACATGACGGTTTCTCGCTCCTCCTCCACCACCGGGATGGCTTTCTCCGCCTGGAGGTTCTCGTGGCCCGAGGACGGGATGGAGTTCTCGGAGACGGAGCCGTTCTTGACGTACCCCGGGAGGTTGCGGTGCCCGTTGATGGCCCCGGGGCCCAGGCGGGTGGTGAGGTGCAGGGCCAGGGGCCCGCGGGCCGTCACGTTGGTCACGCTGGTGTGGGACACCATGGGCCCGTAGCTGTACGTGTTGCTGCCGCTCCGGGCTTTCCTCTTGAAGTCCAGAGCCAGCGTCCTCCGACTCCACGACTTCTTGATTTCTGCCTGGACCTGAAGAGAGGGATCAGGACAGATGAGGACTAGACAGGTCATGTTTCTACAGTCTGCCATAAATCACTGCTACACTGCACAACAAGACATTGCTGCCTTCAAGTTTTAAGTACAATCAACTTGGATGTTTAAGTCATTTCAACTTAAATTACATTAAATTGGCTTAAGAAATGAGCTGAATCTTGTATAACTTAGAACAAAGTTAAAGCAATGTAAAAACACATGTTGTCATAACTTATTGATCATAATGTTTTTGTAGTGTAGTAGAAATGCGTGAAATACACTAAGCGAGTCTTTGCACTGAGAGTAAATAGTGGCAGATAGTACACACTGATCGGCCAAAGAAAGTCGCTGCTTGGATTTAAATAGGCAGATTCTTAAGAGTTTATGATTGGATCATTGTTGCAGTGATGTTCAGTAACAGTTCTTCTGAGTGTGTATGAATGTTGTGATGTTATTCCCATCAAGAGCTGCATCAGTTTTTGGGCCAGTTTTGTATTTCCACTTTTCAATTAATTGCAAATAAACTGAGCTGATAAGAGATGGGGAAAGAGAGAATAATGAGTTCAGTTACTGCACTTCTAGTTATTTAACAATAGTAGCTAATAAAACAAAAAATAGCTCACTTCAGCATTGGAAAATAAGGTCTTTCTATCCAAGAAATATACATTTAAAACCAGAATACAGGGGCTCGTTTAATTGAACTATTCAAGAGGGTCACCAACAGTTAGGAGAATACGTCAATTAAACTGAAATAATTAAAACTATGAAATGAATAAGTCAAATTCAGAACTGAAAAGCAAGCTCTATAAAATAGTATAAAGTGCAAGTACATACAAAAAAATAAAAATTAAATAAAACAATCTAGCGGTCCTGAATCTGCCAGGATCATTTATTGCAGGATCTATTAACGTCTTGTGCACGTGGACATGGACAATTATCAGACAAAACGTGGGATACAGAAGCTACAGAAGTTCGTTCTTACCTCTCCATTGCAGAAGCAATATATAATTGCAACAAAGAATCCCTGAAAAACAGAGCATGAAATATAAAGATTCATCTTATAGCAAAATATGTATGTGTGTCTATATTCAGTCTTAATCATCTGCATCTCGAAAAGTTTGAAGTGTGACCTGGAATGAGTTAATGAGCATTTCATAATGCATCTGTATCTGCCACGGGACGCCGGACACCTCTGTGTAGGGCATTGCCATGAAGACGATGTAGTGAACGCCGAACAACGGCATGAGCACCAGGGTGGATTTCAGCAGCTTTCTGCGGGGCGCAAACAAGATACACCAGCACACGTTAGCTGAATACACATGACCGCTCACAAGTTTGGGCTCAGTGTGGTTTTGGATTTGCTTTGAAAGTAACTGACACTTTTATTGAGCAAGAATTCATTAAATTGATCAAAAATAACATTAAATGCATATATAGGGCCCTATCTTGCACCCAGCGCAATTGACTTTGTACACGACGCATGCATCATTCCTATTTTGCACCCGACGCACAGCGGACTTTTCCCTCCACAGACGCACGTCGGTAAATAAGGGAATGACCGCTCCCGGGGGCGGTTCAGCGCAAAGAGGAGGCGTGTTCCGGCGCAAACGTGTATTTTGCAGTTTCAGAAAACAATTCCGTTGGCGCATGTAAATCTAGCTTAGATATTTACCCAAATTATTATATGCCTGTTTAACTGAAGCTAATTTGGGTTTCTCCATCCCCAATGTCACTTCTCTGTCTTTTCTCAGATTGTTAAAATAGGGCCCATAAGGTGCACCGGGGTACAAATATCAGCACTTTTCAAGATGCATGTGGAAATTTGTCTGATCCATGACGCGATCGCGGGCAGCAACACAAAGCTGATTCTGTTCTATTTTGATCTAATATTTGATGTTTTTTTAAAATGTAGATTTAAGTAGCAAACGAGAATCGCTAAAATTATTGTATTTTGAGACAAAGGTCTTCTTAATAAGTTTTAGTTTTGTTCAAGCTAATTAAAGCAAGTTTTCATTAACCGAAAGAATAAAGTAAAAGTATGGTATTTGGGGTAAAAGACAGTAATTCACATGATGAATTTTCCATCTGTTGACATGACATGGTTATTCAGACGGTAAATGTCTTATATTAAGTTGGGTGTCCACCTTAGAGGTAATCACCATATTTATAATGAAACCATCATATTTAAAAATATGATATTAATCATATCATATAATAAAATATAATATTTATTTGTTCCTACAGTAAAGCTTTTATTAAATTACTTTTGGATCTCATTCAATGCTTTCAGAATCTTTTTTAATGATTTTGTTTCAGTGTTTTTAAAATGAACACATTTTTCTGACAGTATATTTATTGAACAAAAATGAATTCTTTTATTTATCAAAATTAACAGAAAATAGCAAAAACTTTGCTAAAGTGATTTCTTTGAACAAATATCTATACTTAGACATAAGTATAGCTTAGACATCATTAAAAACATTATTTTAGCTGAAGTATTTGTATCAGTACTGTGTGTCTTTTGCTCTGTGTGCCTGTGGGGTAAAAGACCCATTTTGCCACCTCATATATATATATATATATATATATATATATATATATATATATATATATATATATATATATATATATATATATATATACACACTTTAGTTAGTCCTTTAGTATATATAAATATATACTAGTAATTAGGAGTTTACTGAGGCAAAATGTTTATAGTGAGAATTGGACCCTAATCTAAAGTGTGACCATACCATAATTGATAGTGACTGTATTATAGATAATATACATTCAGTCATGGAGAACAGATGAATCTTCTAAAACAAATTAAAAACACATTACTGACGTCAAACAGTAGTGTGTGTTTCAGATGCTGCTTATTCTTACCTGTACTGTTGTCTGGTGTCACATCGCCCTGCATTTGTTTCTCTGAGTTTTGTTGCCAAGACTCTGATTATATTCAGGAACAACAAAAAATTGACCTTGTGGGTAAAAAAAACATACACAAATTAATGGATCGTAATTGAGACTAAAAATAAAATAAATGATGCATGAAATATCTCTGCATTAATTGAGGATTCTTACACTGTGTTCACACGAAAGCAAATGGCAGACAAATAAATCAAATATTTGAAATCTATTGGAGACACATGTATGAATAATGCAAAGGCCAACAGAACTTAAACTACTACACTTGACTGAATTTATACTTTTTTGATTGATTTAAAAATATAAAACTTTTTCTGCCTAAAAAGCACCAACTTTTTGAATGAATTTCTTTTTACTTATGTAAACGTACAACAATTGCTGTCAGAATAGGGATCTGCACAATCCATTTCAGGTTTCCTGCGCTTAAATCCCAGCACCTGTTGATCATAAACCAGATCAGTCACTTTTAGAGAGATCAATCCCAGACATCTTATTAATATTTAATATTAGGGGTGTAGCGGTACATGCAACATGCGGTGTTTGTTAACCGCCACAACAGGAAAAAGAGCAGCAGAAGAAGAGACGATCTACGCACCAACCCAAAACAAGACTTCAGAAGCACGCAAGAGCTTGCTAGTAGCCTTTACGCTGAGTTTCCATTCAGTTTTGTGACGAGCTCCACAAACTTCACGGAAAGGAAACCGGGATGGCAGAAAGCGTTAGTCTTCTTTATTCTACATTGTTTTGTTGTTATTGTGAGTGTACACAAATTAAAAATAGACCCTTTCGAATGATGTCTTCTCTGTATGACGATAAATGACCGAGTATTTTAAGTTGTTTCCAGTGTTATAATGAGACGAAAGCATTGGTATTGTGCAGATTTGTGTCATGGATGTCTCACTAGAGTCCAGTGATGAAATATGCATGTCCTGGAAATGGGAAAACTCAGGTGGCGCTTCAGTCGCTGTCTCCTCATGGAAAGGTGAAGTAGACTCTGCCATTGTCAACGCATGTTCACTACTCTATTTATTTTCTACTTTTATAACACAACAGATGCTTTTCAGTTTTGTAGCTGATTGCGACCAAATACCAAATGCTCTTTTTCAAGAATGCATGGTTTACTGCTTAGTGCTTAATATGCCACTGTCGCCGCTACTTCAGGGGGACTGAACGCCGCTAGCTGGAACAAACTGTAATCTGCACTACTGTCTGTGCGAAATAAATGAACAGAAACCTAGCATTGGGGATTTGCTGCTTTTTCATGTTGTACCAAACTCGCATCGAACCATGACCCCAAAACCGAGGTACGTACCGAACCGTGACTTCTGTGTACCGTTACACCCCTAATACATTACACAGATAGCATGTTCTCTCAAAACATCCTGCATGTGCAAACATTATTTACCATGCACAGAAAATGTTCTTTGTTCAACAGGCTGAATTAATAGTGTATTCCTGTATAAATGGACACATGGTAATATTTCAAGCACAAGCACTTACTCAGTGTCAGCAAGAGTGGCTCTCACGCTGGCCCAGATGGTGACGAACATCGCAGGAACACCTGTTTAGTGAAACCTTTAGTGACCCTCACTTCCAAGTTCAACATACAGGAGGACATATGGGTTTGTTATCACACAACACTGATAGTTTTTTGATTTTTGATAGTCTTGGATACAATTTATTACATTTTTTTGTTAATTTCTTTATGAATGCTTGCATTTGTTACATTATTTAAATGTTTTGGTGTAAAATAGGCCTATATTCCAGCTATCACTGCAAATTAATAAACAAACAGATTATTTTATTTTTTAGATATTTTTAACAATTTCATTATTTTAAATTGATTTTAATCATTTTAATAGTAACATGTTGGTGGGACCAATATAAAAGAGTGGCAGCGCTTTTGGGTAACACCATTGTTGAGCCCTGGCTCTGCAACCCTGGTTTAAGCATCAGAGAAGTGGCTCAGCTCCACAGCATCCACATTGTATGCGCTGTGCATGTCCAACTGTTCCGCACAGTGTGTACAATGCAGGAGCCGTGAAGTCTAAAGTATATCCACACGTGTGTCTGCTGAAGTCCCCAAAACACACAGCACATGGAAACACACAGCAATACCTCACAGCAACTGTTACCATTAAAATATAACATCTGTTTGATTTACCAGTTTATAGCCCACTTAGTTATTTATTTCAAATGAACCAGAGATGATGTCTAAAGAAAGCAGTAATTCAATCTTGTGGACATGATTTGGTGTCTGTAGCCAGAGGCTGAATAATGATGTTCTAGTGTTGTGTACTGGAGATAAGTGTCCGAGAACAAGTTTACTCACCCCATCCAATCAGAGTAAAGCCCCAGAGGTACTTCCTGTCTGAGAAGAAGGTCATGAAGATAAGGCTGTGCAGGTACAGGCCTTCCACCAGAATCCAGTAATAATTAGTCGCCAAGAAGTACAAGAAGAGAGTCACAGCCACCTTACAGCCAATCTTGAAGGGTAAAGGAGAATCGATTCAGCACATATTGATTAGAAGCATGTGCTCCTTCATTTGCTTTTGAGATGTGGACTACATGTAACTTGACTATCCTCCCAAAATCAAAATTCATTCTTTAGAGAATGTGTAAAAGCAGCCAGTGATGTGCAAGAGGGCATGTCAACTGTCTGAGTTTGGAGCCGCCTCCACTTGGCACGATTAAACACTATTGGCCAGAGTGAAACACTGGTGTGATTCAATAAGGCTTTATGGAGACAGAAGTTTCCTCAGTGTCAGCTTCTGAACTGAAATTGACAGGGGAATTGGTGGTTGCTGGGTGACTGCTTACTGGACCACGTCAAAAGAACCATCCTCAACCCTCTATTAAATCCTGGTCTTGAGACCCATATTCATGCCAAAAGATAATATCCATAATCCTTCTTGATACTGGGCACGAGTAACTACCATAGTTACTATAATAGTCTTGATTATAATGTTTAATTAAAAATTAAACAAATTACATAATTGAATTCCCATAAAGCTTAATTGAAAACCCTGTTTCCTGGTCACGCATTTATGTGGAAATTGCTACAGTGGCACGACAACAACAAATGCTTTCAGATGATAATGACGCTCCCGACTACTATGGCAACAACACAATGTGAGATCCCTCTGCAATGAACTTTACTGTGAGATATGCTATGTGTGCTGCACTTACAAACTGGGTTTTGTTGGCAGGAGGGGCTTCTGTGATGGATTTGAGATCCTCCACAGTGATTCGTTCCATTTCCTGCAATGCAGCACCAGAGTACAGCACCACATCTTTCACAAATATACTAATGGCCCTCAACATGAACGATACAAACAGGTGCATGTGGATGTAGTTTCTGGTGCAGTGCAGCCGCCTAGAAGAAGAAAACAGAAAGAGAGAGAAATGAGGTCAAACAGGTGATATTTTGTAATTAGGTGTAAAAAGTTTGAGGGATCAAGGTACATGAAAATCCCAGACCAGAACATTGCAGATCAGTATGCAATAGCAGATACTTGGAGCTGTGTATGTATTTGTTTGGTTGCTCTCCAATGCCCTTTCACAGAGGCTAGAAGAACAATACTCATCTTAATTAGGGCCAGATGAGTCTGCCGCTGACTGTAACACATTCTTTGGATTTAAAGGGTTCAGAAAGCACAAATGTTGAAAATCTAGGGCTCAAAAAGTAAGCTATAAAAACAAAATTGCAAGCATGTGTTACCCAAATTCCCTTCAGTTTGTCTACACTCTCTCAGTTTGACCGGAGCAAGTCCATTAAGGAATAACTCCTCCAGATTTGTTGCAGACTTCTGAAAAAAATGTTGCAGTCTGATCTCATGAGAACTCATAAGTATTGTTTAAATAATGTTTCAAAATACAGCTGTCAATATGTAAAACACTATACAAATCCATTATATTATAAATATATTTGTGTATAGTTATATTTGACTATTATATAGATATGTTTGAGCCCTTAACTCACCTCAAACTTCTTACCAAGAATATAAAAACATAATAGGCAGATATGACCGTTGCACAGTGACAAATACTGTAGTTACAATATACTATTGCATTGCATTGATATTTTCAAGCTCACAACTCCACTCCTTACCAATGAACATAATTTCCTGCCAATACACCTGGTACACCTATCATTATGAAAACATAGACACAATGGTCTTTTTACTGAGCAACAGGGAGGAGACGATGGTGGGATGGGCCAGGTGAGGACAGACGGCGGCACTGATGGAGGGAGGAGCCATGGTGGAGTCAGTAAACCGTCCGACAGCGGTGAAGCCAGGAGAGCTGGAGACCCAGGCGGAGCCAAGGAGACGAAAAGACCAGACAACACCGTAGGTCCTGGAAGCCAAGACTGATCCAGGGTGCCGGATTACTGAGGCGGAGCCGGTGGGACTGAGGACCAAGGCTGAGATCAAAAGAAGGTGGAAGCCTGGCAAAGCTGAAGGGGTGGAGGCATGAGGCACTGCCGAAAGCCAGGAAGTCCATGGCGTAGGCAGAGCGACAACTGACTAGGGTGGAGCCAGAGGGACGAGGAAGCCCGGTGGAGCCGCGAGGACGACGCTACCAGGTGGAGCTAAGGGGACAAAGAGTTAAGGTGGAGCTGACTAGTTGATGGGCCAAGGTGGAGCTGGAGACCAGAAGACTGAGTTGCAGGGCAGAGCCAATAGAGGAGGAACTGAGGGACTGAAGGGAGCTAGTGGAGGCGTGACAGAAGGACCAGCTGGCTTAGGTAGAGGAGGTGGGAGAGGATGGGTCCATCATCGACGAAGGAGACTTGGAGCTGGGCGGGACTAGCAGAGACGCAGGAGACTTGGCTTGGGAATAAGAGGGAACCAGGGAGTCCATTATATTGATCGTGCTCATAGGCAGTTACTGTACACCAGGGAAGGGGACATGGATGGAACTAAAATCCCCAACGGCATGGCCATGAGTGCCGGCTCTCGCACCTGGTTGGACACGATGACTGGCTCAGTCTCCAGGACGAGTAGGGCTGCAGGCTCCGTCTCCAGGGTGGCCTTCTCCATTCATGACAGGTCCTGGCTGTGGCGCTGACTCTGGCTCTTGACTCGTGGTGAGCTCGGGCTCAGGTTCTGGGTCTGCGGTGGGCTCTGGCTCTGTGACCGTGGTGGGCATGTTGGAAGGCTGGCTGGTTCTGAGGAGGGCATGGGCTCAAGTCCAGTGTCTGTGGCGGGTAAGAGCCTGGGAAAGTCCTCCTCCACCTCACCCATGGTGAAGGAGGAGCCACTTCTCAGGAGCATCAACTCGACGAAATCTATAAACTTCCCTTTAGAACAATTAACCGGCAGAGGAACTACAGTAGCTGTCTGTGGAGATCACTGAGACCAACCCCCCTTAGGGTAAACAGAACAGAACCAACATGAATGTATTGCAGATATCATTAATGTCAATATTTTAATGTACAACATAATTTGAGAATTTATTCTGATTCAAGGGGAATCAGAATGCCAAATCCTGACTAACGAGAGGAGGAGCTGGGGAGGGAGGAGGGTAATGAGCTCCTAGATAGATGCTGATAATACTGAAGGAGCTTATATATGAATACAGTGATAGGTGTTGTAATCCTATAGGTAGATGTGGATCAGCTGAGAGTCACTGATGAGAGCTTGACTAACGTGACCTGCCAGAACTGACGCTACGCTTGATTTTTACAGCTTCAAAAGTCTTGAAATAAAGCAAAAATCTATTTATGGTGCGTTTTAATTTCATGGTTCGTTCCTGTCCCACAGCAAACAAAGTCATTATTTTAAAAAAGAATTAAGTAAAGATTAAATAATGATATAGTGTTAAATTTAACATAAAAGCTCAGGCTTGTGTCAAATAATGGAATACCTTTCAAAACAAGTTAAATATAGCAGCAGAAACTAAATTCAATTATTATAATGTCCAATGAGGTACATGTGTTATATAAATGTAATGTGGCATTGAAATTTCATTGAATAAATAAAATACAATAAACCTAATCATTTGATTCATTAATTCAGTATTCAATAACCTAAAATGATGGGTAAACTTTTTACATTTCTAAAGCTGTTCATGCATAAAAATGTTTACGTTTTAGATGCTACCAACATGTTCATCCTGTATGTTTCAGTGTTTATGCAAATGTGCACAAACATGTTCGTATAAATGCATGTTCGTATAAATGCATGAGATCACAGTGGATATCGAAGTTGATGTCAAGGCCACCTTTGTCTCAAAAGGATTCTGTATTGACATCATGTCTGCACACACAGCAATCAATAGCAAACAAGAGCAACTCAAGAGAATGACTGATCAATTTGTACTATAAGAGCACGTTTTCACAAATTGTTTCAGAACCACCACTGGTCAATAATTATTGCGGGTGTTTGTTGCTTTGTTCCAACACCAGGCATTCACCACAAATTGTGCACAAAGTTCAGTGATATTTTAAAGCTAAGATTACTGTTATGATTTTTGGAGAAGTTACTCGTCATATATTCTGAAGGCTCTCTCTCTAGCAGGGATCCAACATTGAATTCTTATGATTTCTCCTTGACTGTATAGGGGTGTCGCAATACACCAGTATAGATGAAATATTAATATCATGTTAACACATATGATAATATTGTAAACAGAAAGTGCAGATAAACAGTACATAAGCACAAAAGGGGCCAATACCACCAATATGTTCACCCTCCTTCACCTCCGTCATCCTGCAGATTTCACCACGGTACACAGAGTAATGCTGCCTATACACGACATGACTTTCACAGTCCTCAAACTGATGATCTCTTCCCAGTAAACAACTGTCGGTCTTTGCCGATGTCAGTTCCAGTCAGAACACATTTACACTACAGATCTTGGATCACAGACTAGATATTCAACCTGCTATGCATTAACTCTTCTCTCAGATTGCATCTTTGATAATCATAACACAGCGATCGTTGTACCGATTTGCCTCTGATTTTGGGCTTTTATCTGTGATCTCAATTAACTGTTGTTGAGCAGAAAATCAGGGCAGTTAGTTTGCTAAAGCCTTAACTGGGAAATGTTACATCAAGGTATTAGTTGTGTTGATCAAGATTAGTTATCATGGTGTTGGAATTTTTCCACAAAAAAAATTCTATAGATATTGTAAAAATATTATTATTTTGGACAAAATAATTGTGTAGTGATGTATGATATTGTGATAGCTTAGATGATAATTTTAGTAGACATCACACACATAAGTTTTTCTTAGCCAAAGATACACTAGAACTAGAAACATTTATACTGAACATAAATGGACATTCACATGCTCTTTTTAATTCATTTTATTTTATTTAAAGTTTTATTAATTTTCATGATTTTTTGCATGATTATTAGGTGTGATGTGATATATTGGTGATTGGTAAATTGAAAGTTCAAAAAATTTAAATGTTGGTTTCAAATTGGTTTTAAAAAAAAATGGCTAGACAAAAATTAAAGTTACTAAAATGGTCATAGAAAGCTACATCCAAAATGTAAATTAATAATAACTACAAAAAATAAAATAATAATGCTAAAATCGAAGAACTTATTTCAGTCAACTAAAAAATAAGACGCCAATATTATTATTTGGAAATATATTTATTTAAATGTGATCTTTATTAAACCAATTTTTTTTATCATTACCATCATGTGAACTTGACAAAGATTTGGCCATAATTCCATTGCAAAAGCCATATAATTGATTATTGTCATTTCTTGTGTGATCAGTCTCCATATTCCTATTGTAGTTACTTCAGAGAATGTCTTTTCTCAGTAAAAAACACATCAGTCTCTTCTGCAGAAAGACATGTGAAATGTGAAACCTTGAGGGTTTCTGTTTGTTATTGCTCTCTGTCCTCTGGAGAGGTTTAGGAGCGGCTTCCCTCCTCGTCATTAGACTAACTGCTGTTTAAGCAGCGTCCCGTTGGGAAGGACTGATCGGGAGGCTCGTGTGGAGCGTGTCTCAGACACTGGAGGTAATGTTGGAGAGTCACCGCGCCGCATGGCTGATGTCCTGGAGCCCTTGCACCGGAGACCATGGAAAGACTGGCAGTGTTTCAGCAGGAGCCCAAACGAGCCCTTATTAAAGTCATTTTCCTGACCTGCATTTCCGGACGCACAGGCCTCTTAAAAACACGGAGCACTGGAGCCGAGTCAAGCTAATCTGGTGCCTGTCAGCGGCTCGTTCCGCACACGACCCGACCCTTTATTTGAGTAAGCCCACTGGATAAATAACGAGGGGAACCTCTTTGCATTAATTAGTAATGAAAATGGAACGATTGAACGCTAAAGTCATAAATGCACTCATATGTCTTCATATTGAAAAAGGGCCAGCACACACACTGGGTGAACTATTAGATAAACATTCATTTGATGCAGTTCATTTGGAAACACGATCGCTTTAGTCGAGTTAAAAACGCTAAGTTTTACTTTAGTTTTAAAAGTAAAATAGTCACTTTCTCCACACACTCAATTACATTAACCCCTCAAAACCACGTTCTTGAAACACCAGCAGAACATATTTATGTGTAAATCATTTGTAAAGCCATTCATACACAATCGTGACAGTTTCTGTAATTAATGAATTACACAAAAATGTGTTCTGCTCATGACAATGAAAGCGCATACCAACTCCACATTAAATATAAAAAAAATGACTCGAAGTCATTCAAAGAGGACCTATATGCTCTTTTACAAAGTCTTGTTGTTTTCGTGTTCTTCTAGAACAGGTTTTCCTGCTTGAATGTTGATTATTCTCCTCATATTCTCCATTGTTGCGGCTCCTCTCTTCCCAGTCTGTCAGTAACGCTCTGTTTACTTCCTGTCTCTATGAAGCCCCTCCTTCTGAAAAGCACACTGTGCTCTGATTGGTCGGCTGGAGCGGTGTGTTGTGATTGGTCGAGAGCTTCGAGTGTGTTTTGGAAATGTCCCGCCCCTTACCATAACCACCAGTTTAACACACTACTAACTAACTCAACCAGGCCCCGCCCCTTTATTCTGCGCATTAATTATTATAATGAGGAATATTGTGACGTGTTCGTTCCCGGAGAAACTCAAGACTACAATGGAGGCGTTTCAGGAGTTCAGAAACACTGACACTGATATAGAGAAGAACTGGAGCTTTTTCACTCTCAGCAACATTACACACTAAAGACAGATGAACATGGAGAAAAGCAGAACAGGTGCTCTTTAATTTATTTAAAATATTTTGTCTTTTGAACCAGTATGCACACATCGCCAGCTAGCATTGATGAATGTGTCTAAACGAACAATGTTTATAACACTTGCATAGAGTAAATAAATATAGTGGCGCATATACGAGATTGTAGCCTAAGAGCACCTGCAGCGTGTAGATTCATTTATCACCTAACAAATCAAGACTAAATTACTCAGCTTTTGTTTGAAAAGTGTATAATTTATGGCGTCAATCACTTGATAGTCTGTATAGACCCCAGCTGTGTTACGCAGCAGAAACACTGGCAGTGACTCACAGATATGCTGACATGCCAGCAAGAACTGTATGGATCAAACAGAAAGGTAAAAAATGGATATTCATGTCAGGATATTTCATACAGATATTGCTTGATATTTTTGTTCAGACAATATCATCCGAGAATCACACACACTTGTTTTCTGCACAGACCCCAGAACGAGGAAAATTGCTTTTGAAGGTTGATGATTTGTGAAGGGTTTTGTGTGTCCCGGGAGGGTTTTTCTCACCGGAAGTATCCGAGGATGACCGTCGCCACCATCAGCGACCCCAGAGAGATGGAGTAGCCCACCGTGTAGATCAGGTAAAGCCGGTCGAAAACCTCCTGAGGATGAAGACGACAATACGAGAGTGAGTGCCTTGGTGTTAAAGCAAGAAGATCATGAGTGTATCATGCACACAATATTGAACATCTATATAAGGAAGAATGAAACAGATTGCTTTAGAGCTCAAATACACATATTTTGAACTTCATCCTCTTCAATTCTGTTTACTTTCAATATGTAATGAGGACACTGTAAAATAAAGTGTTATCAAGCATTATTTGTTTGCTCAGGACATTTTATTGTGGATTCTTTGGTAGAACAGTCGATGCAGGCTTTACAAACAGACTTTTACAGAAAGATATGAGCCTGACAGTAATGCAGCAACATGTGAGTAACAGAGTTCATGGTAATGCCTGAGGAGTTAGTTATCAGTGCGCTGAAAACAGCAAGAACAGACGTTCTTGTGTCAGTGTCGTCGACTAAAGGGTCAAACACACATTGTTCATCTTAGTAGCATGATCAATCATCAGTCATTTACATTTTGATTGAATGTTTTACAGAAAGCAAACAAAAAGTGCTCTTTATAATCCCTGAAGTGTCGGCAGAGACCGTGTCAACTAGACTGTCCTCTGCCAAGGCCTCATCCGCACGACAGAAGGGCTTTCCTCTGGACAGATTTAAGGTTATCAAAATGATTCCTGTTCACATGGATCTGCGGAAACGTAATTTGGAGTCACGTTGTAAAGAAAGACTGCTCGCCCGCGCACATACGCATTCAAATACGCATGCCTATAGACGAAACATGTAACATGCATGTGCACGCCGTCACCGTTTTCACAGATTTTTGACAGACGTTTTTTTGACGTTTACACGGAGATGATAACGGTATCGCTTTCAAAACCCTTTTCAAAAAACTTGCACTTTGAACCCTATTTCAAAGCTTGAGTTCTCAGGCAACCAGAACGAAAATGAACGGGCAGAACGCATGAAAAGTTTTAAGCGTGTCAGCGGCCTCTACGTTAATAACTAATGATTTTACAACGGAAATTTGAACTAAGGAAACTAACTCAAGCTGGACAATGGCTTTGGACAACGAGGTTGTCTTCATCGCATAATGAATCTCTTATTTACACCGTGTTTGCATGTGTTAGTTATGATGAAAGCATTCGTGAATGTGCAGAAATGGAGTTGCAATGGCGAGATCCTTGCATTTGTGTTAATCTACTAGGCAAATTACCTTCAACATTTACACTAGTTCAAAGTCTGGAACCATTTCATTTGTTCTTCATCTCAACTCAGTGTATTATGACCTTGTCTGAAACAATCCCACAGTTTCTTTATGTATCGACTATTTACACTATGTGTGATTTCTGTTTGGGCTTAAACTCACAGCTAAAGCATTTGCATATTTTGCTGTGTACATGAAAGCAGATGAAGCAACTGAATCTCTGCCTTCTGCAGTTTTTCCGTCAAAAACACAAGTGTTTATTTGGAGAGCAAGCTGACACCCTGTGAATAAGGTGTCTGCTCAATGGCTTATGTGAAAACAGTTTGTCTTGAAGTTCAGAGGCCTTACAAAAGCCAGATTACTTCAGGCTGCAGTCAGTGGAGTGACTTCACATCGCGACCGCACTGTTAGAGAGAGCCATCCGGGCTGATAGAGCGAGAGATCTGCCAGCTGTTAACACTTAGCATGAGTGGAGATGGCCAAACCCAACGCTGCTCCAAAGCATTTCATTTGCATGGATGGATTTTTCATTAACTACAGAAGTGGCTCTCAGGACTTCATCAAATGCCTATTCGAACAGGCATGACCTCAAAATATAGATCTCCAGTCCCAATGTTACAGTTCAAAGAAGATATCTTCCAAAAAAACAAACAAAAAAATGAAACCATAATTGAAGATTTGAACATCTCAGTGCAGTGAGCATCCATTTATCTGAGAAGAACACTAATCTAGAAAGCCAATTATACCTTCGTGACAGAATTGTTATGAATATGAATAAATTGATCCATCTGCCCTGTTAATGAGTGAACAAGCGAGATATGAGCAAATGTGTAAATTGTAAATGTCTGAACTTTGGTAAATTACCTTAATGATCCACTTGATCAAGACATTCACATAATCTTCTCTCATTTTGATCTATTCATGTAAATTTGTGGAGCTAAAAGAAATGGTACGAGTGTAAAAGATGTCAGCTTGTAGAGATTGTGTGGTGATAATGTGGTAGATATATCACAGAGCAAAGCAGAGCTTATTATAATTAAATGCGAGCACAGCATTAAATGGCGCAGGAAGTAATCCAAACAAGACAATACAATGAAGAGCTTGCTATTAACTCTTTCCCCGCCAGGGTTTTATTTTTTAAGTTGCCAGCCACAGCCAGCGTTTTTGATCATTTTCAAAAAAATTGAATGGCCCCCAGAATATTCTGTTGTATGAATACATGAACATGCAATATGTCAAAAGAAAGAACAAAGCCTCTTATTTTTATTTTATATTTTTAAACTTAATTCATTTATTTTTATCAACATTTGAATATGGGTAGGTATCATAAAAAAGCAACATTTTGAACAAAAAGCTGAGAAGATCAAGTTTTTTTTCCCCAAAGACTACAATATGCATTAGCAATGCTTTTATCACTCATTTCTGCTCCTTTTTTTTTCTGCATGCGTTTTGATCCGGAAATCAAAACATGTGTAATAGCGCCCCCTACCGTATAACAGTGAAAACACGGAGAGTTGGACATTTCCATCAATGGCGGTGAAAGAGTTAAGCAGTGTTTTTTAAAAGTTCAGTAACACAAAGTGGACTTTACAGCTTTCCGCATTAATCCAGATTTTGATTTTAGTAAAATGAGAAGTACTTTTCATTTGTAAAGAAATTAACTGACTGGATTATCCCAAAAACAGGTATTACCACATGGATATTTACTATGCAAACCATTTTGCTGCATTTTTAGAAAACTATGTTGTGAAATATACTTTTAAGGTTCTTGCACAAGATATACTGTTAAGGTCCTTCTGAAATTTTCACGATTTCGATTTTCTGCATTTTTCGCATCCGTAGCAAGTATTTTAAGAGGTGTTTTGACAATTCAGAGCCACCGAATGACGAATACAAAACATGCAAACGAAGATTTCGGACTCAGTGTGCAAGGACCTTTACCGTGATATAAGTTAGTGAACGTAACCCTGGGTCCGTGAGTGGGAACGAGACGCAGCGTAAACACGATGGGAAGACGTCACTGGCCACGAGGTCTGAAGCCCTATAGAATCATGCCAACTCATTATCTAGCTAACAAAAACATGTTCTGAAAACGTTTTACTAATGTTTCTCATTAAGTTAGGCCTATGTCTCTGAATGTTTTAGGAATATATATTTAGGAAACGTTTAAGGGAACTTTCCATTTCATCATTCTTCAAACACTATTGGAATGTTACTTTTAAATGTTCTCTGAACATTCCGAAACAAGTAGATACATTTACAACATGTTTCAGGTAAAAACACTCCATGACCAATGTATAATAATACTGGAAAAAACCTTGCCAGAACCTTCCCTGTTAGCTGGGATGTTCTGTAACTTAGAGGTTCAACAAGTTTTGTTGAACTTCATTGATTGATTAAATGCACTTCTTCTTCTGCACTGGAATACTGTTTCCACTGAGAGTTGAGTTTATGTGCATTCCTCATCTAAATGGTAAATATTTCTGCCAGCAGCTCAGCTTTTCACCAGTCTACACCAAAATGAAAAGCACACAGATGAGAGAAATGAATCTAAACAAAGCTAAACAAACAGAAGACTTCAGTGTTAACACTGATGACTAATGAACTGTGTCCACACAATGTGGTTAGGCTCTTAAAGCAATATGGAAAAAAGTCATTTCCTCTCATGCTGTTCCAAGCTATATGCCATGCCTTCTAAAGCCATGATAACTTTGTGTGAGGAACAAATCAAAATGCAAACAGAATCACTAAACAGCTGCATCAATATTGCAAATGGTATGTCAACACAAATACCGGCGTCTTATTCACTAACCACCTGCACACAGAGCTGAAATTATGCTGCATATTCAATATTGAAAGGAAGACACTGACATTCCTCTCTGTGCAGACATGCCTCATTATAGACTGCGCTTCATTCACAAAAATAAAAATAGCCTGTCGCAATATGCAATTACTGCCAAATGAAGTCGTATATGAAAGTAGCCTAGGCTATATACACTGAAAAAAGCGTTTGCTGCTTGTTCACTTTACTTAAAATGAGCCAAAGCAACACAATTGCTCAACAGTAGCTGCGTTTCCAATACCCCTCAAATTGCGCAAATTGAAATTGCGAATTAAAAATAAGCCCAATGGAAACACGTCGATTTCGCAAAAGCTCCCATATTTCGCTAAAAAGTTTTTACGCTCACATGAGGTGTTTTTTCAGGCAATTTTAAAAAGGAATATTTCACAAAACAGTTTTTTCACATTTACAGGTCACCTGACGTACTTAACAGTCACATGATCACTCTTTAAAGATGATGCTATATGTTTGGACAGAAGACAGAGTTCTCTATTAAACTCATAAAAGACAAAATAATTATGGGAAAAACCTAAACAACAAAGAAATGCCACATTTATTAAGACTTTAGAGCAGATTTGAGGGAGGAACGCCCAGAAACACCTCATATGAGCCGCTCACAAGCTTTTCTTGCCATTAATGCTTGGAAAACACGCCTACGTCTCCTTCCATTAATAATAATGGCTAGTGCGGTGAGTGCTACCAACATCCGCTGCCATGATTTTTGAAATGACTATCGCGAGAGGAAAAAATGACGTTTTAGTCGCATAACATTGGTTAATGGAAACGCGTCATTTCGCAATAGTTTTTTATCGACATTTAGAAAATAACGCAAAAGCGCAAATCTGTAATGGAAACGTGTAATGCTTAACTGCATTGTGTTCAATCCAATTATATGTTTGTAAAATTCCCTTATTATTTCTGTAGATATTCGTGGTTACCCAGACAGCAACATAGTGTCGGCCCAGATCCGGCCCACATCTGGTACGTGTGGATTCAACGGATCTAGGCCGACACTAGCTGCGTTTACATGGACACTTATAATCGGATTGACGGCTCAATCGGACTAAAAAACCTTCATGTAAACACCTTAATCGGTCCGATTGAGCTCGATCCGAATGAAATTTCGATCGGATTGAAAGGGGTGGTTTATCCCTTTTGTAATCCGATCGAGAGAACATGTAAACACTTGATCGGATTGAAAACCGAAACTGAAAGGACTGCGCATGTGCGATGACGTTAATAGCGTAATGACGTATGACGCGCGGAACGAGCTGTTCTTCCTGTTGAATAAAGTGTCATATAAATAAGTGTCCCGTCATTCTAAAATTCTCATTTCACTCGCGCGTCTGTGAATAATAATGAATAAATAAAGAACCAATAGAGGAGAATAGTTATGCGCAAACAGCGGGAAACTCTGTATATTTGTGCAGTGTGTGCATGTCAAAAAATCTATTCCGATTTGAAACTTGTGACATATAAACGCGCACATCAACCCGATCATGTAAACACCGTGTTCGGATTCATCAATCGTAGCTACTATGTTGTTGTCTGGGTATCACTGTGCTGAAGAGTAAAGGCTGTGTTTGTGTTGTGGGTGCCTACCTGGCTGAAGACTATAGTGTGTGTTGCTTCACTCAATATACTGCAGCTGTGCTAATGCTGCAGAATACTGGAAAATATACACTGGATTATACTAGAATCAACTCAATATCAATGAGCTGATGTAACTAAGTTAAGCTAAAGTTACATACTGTAACATGAATGTTAAAATGTCTTATATACACAGTAAAACAAACCTATAGAATCTAATCAAAGTGACAGTTCGCACTCAGTTTGATTTCATGTCATGTTTTGAGTCAAGAGTACCACATTAGGAAACATCTAATACATTACACAGCTAATTACTTATATCCACATATCTGAAATGCTTGACATTTTTGGCTGATGACAGCAACTGTAAGGTCAAAGGTCTTACCCTCTCTTGGTTCTGGTTGTAATGGTTGAGGAATTTGGCACACTCGCTGTAGTTAGCCCAGGTTTTGTTGTTATTTGAAGCCAGTTCCCAGGTCCCGTTGAAGTCACAGCGCCGGTAGGCATGTCCTGGAGACACAGCACACACATCCTCTAGTCGTGTCTTCAGGACATTCACACATTGATTTACTCAGTTAGATCGTCAGAATAGAGCTACAGAGCTCCTTTTCATGCACATGAAACTGAACATTTCAAAAACTTTTAGCCTTTTATGTTCAAACCGGAGTCAGACAAAGATAGAGAGACTCAAGAAGAAGTGACAACATGTAGAAGCAACAGGACATTTCTGAATGGTTAGTTGATGAATTTATGAAGCTGATGTGTAGTTATTTTCTAGTCATTGATTAACATATTCTGTCTTGATAATCTATAAATCGTATTCCCGAGGGCGTGGTTTATGTAAATTCTAGGCTTGGTGATGTCACTAACCCGGGAGAAATGTTGTGTAGTCTCTACCAGCCGTTTGTTGTAGTCCTTAAAAAGCAATTTCTGTAAAAGCAAATATCTCCCTTTGCTTTGAACTTTGAGCGTTGTAACTTTGCAGATGTTGTTTATGCTCAAACAGCAACATTACACACAGGGGCGGAGTGGCAATCGGGAGAGTCGGGACTTTTCCCGGTGGGCCGGTAGTGTTTTGAGGCCACGAGGGCCGGTCTGATAATAGTTATACATTGCGAGTTATATTAGCAACACCATCTGAAGGCCTGATGTGCGGCCGCTTCCCGCTGGTCAAACTGTGCAGCCTCTCTGCTCAACACAGTATATAAAAGTGCTCAACCCGTTTGGCAGGTCCAACCATGTCTAGGATTTTCAAAAACATAGGGCGATCAGTGAGCGGCCCCTCCCCAAATGGCATAGCCTGTCGGACCGGCCTTTGATGTAAAAAGCTGCCGAACACCTCTTTTTCCTCATCACGTTTTGGAAGTCTAACGTCCGTGTGAGTGAGTTAAATGATGGAAAGGCAAAAAAGAAAACTGAAAGGTGGCGCTGAGCACGGGCGGCGCTAGGGAGGGGCTAGCAGGTGAAGAAAAGACCAAAGCACCCCGATAGCACCCCCAAAAATAATTTCTGGAAGCAATTATATTCAGGCTGTATTCTATGGAAGCCCTGAACCGCATTTTGAAAAAAAAAGAAGAAAAAAAACGTATCTTGTTATTTCGAGATATTAAGTTGTTATTTCAACATAATATCTTGTTATTTCGACATAAGAAGTCGTTATTTTGACATAATATATGTTATTTCGACATAATATCTCGTTATTTCGACATAATAAGGGGACATTCTAATCTGAATTAAGCCACATTAAGCGATCTTATAATGGTTTTCTATGGGAGGAAAATGCTTAATGTGTAATTAAACGTTGCGTTCATATTCTGGGCTCATCTGATTTTTTGTACATAGCATAGCCTACTTTGTTATGATTTTAGTATCATAATGATTAATAAATGCACGCACAATTATCCGTGAACTTGATTTGAACAAATGCCTTTCAACTTGTGTGTGCAAAATTCTGAATTAAATGAATGTGCAGCAATTTGTACAAATAGAGAGTCTGTAGGCCTACTATACTGTTGTAGCCATTTAGTTTCATATTTGTTAAAATATTATAATGTTATTTTTTTCCATTTATGTTGATTTATGAAAAGTGAACAGCACGAGTAAGATAGGATGAGCAATCGTGAGACATGGAGTGGGTCAGACATGATTTTGACCACTTCATTAAGTTTTGTTTTGTAGAAAACCTTTCTTTAAAGTGAATTTCGTTTTTTTATAAATTGTATATTAATTTTAATACATTTTTCATCAACCAATTGCCTGGATTTAATAAATAAGAAGCAAAGCAAACAATATAATCATGGAGGCGCCCGCGCGGTCACTTGCATTGCACGTGAACTGGAGCGCATCTCATCCTAACTTAACGAAACTCAGAGTATGCCTCACACAGACATGAGAAATAGGCCTACATCAAATACACAAAGCTTGAAATGTCTTTAAACGAAATAATTCAAAACGAAAAGAAAAAGGATACTCTCTGATTATGTAATCCATTATGTGCATTTCTCTCTATAGGCGCGTTCACTACGAATATGGCGATCGTCAACTTCATCTTTGCAGCCGAGTGACACTCGACACTGTCAGAAAACACTAATTTATTAATAAAAATAAATGCACGCGTCACCGGATTTACAAATGCACATCTTGCTTGTTGCACGCACACATATTATGTCGAAATAACAAGATATTATGTTGAAATAACCTTATTATTAATAATACATCTTTTAGAATAGGCCTATTTGATTGAATGCTGAATGTTGCGCTTGTTCAATTTAATAAAATTAAAACTTTAATTGTGATCATTAATAAACAGCTTTCATCTACAAATATTTAATGCTAAAATCATGAAAACAAATCACAGGGACGTGAGTGATGATGTAAACGAATCTTTGAATCAGATTCTTCCCATTCTTCAGATTTCGGAAATGATGCTTTGAAACAAAGAGTGTGAGCTGATTCAAGGAAACGCATGAACTTACCAACAGCCCTACACTGTGAATAAAGATTTGTTGAAGTTGTACATAAAATAAAGATTATTGTAGAATGTTTTGCAAGAAACTCCTATTTTTCTACTTCAAAATGTCATGTTTAATCCAATATGTTTCTTTGATATTGCAGTGAAAAGGGTCTCAAAGTAAATCCTACACCAGATTTGACTTTCCAGACAGAAGTCTGATTGATTCTCTCCAACACTGCTAAATAATAACACGACTCTAGTGCTCAGGCAAACTCTGGAAAGCCTGCACGGTTTATATTGTTTTCTCCCTCGGATTATTTGCTGATTCTTATTTATTTATCACTTTGGCACTTTCTGCTAAAATAATAAATGAAAATGTAATGAAGTGAGGATTCACACCGCTAGTTCTCAGTTCACCGTCCAGGTACACAATATATTTGTTTTATGAAAACGCGTCTTGAGTGTAAAATATATGGACATATTTGGGAATGTTTGTCTGGAAGACGTGAGAAGAATTGTGAGCGTTCTGTAAGGGGAGAAAAGCACAGATTCTGATTCAGCTAATTAGTTAATGCTCTGTGAACTAACATGAACAGCAGTATTTTATTAACTAACATTAACAAAGATGAACAAATACAGTAACAGATAGATTGCTCATGATTAGTTCATGTTAGTTAATACATTAACTAATGTTAACTAATACCTTATTGTAAAGTGTTACCATTATTTCGGACGTTATTTATTTGGCACTTTGGCACTTTCTGCTAATAATAAATGCAAATGCACTGAAGTTAGGATTCACGATGCTAGTAATTATGAAATTATTTATGAAAACGCGCCTCGAGTGTAAAATGAAAGGACATATTTGGGATGTTTGTCTGGAAGACGTGACTAGAATTGTGAGCGTTCTGTAAGGGGAGAAAAGCACAGATTCTGGAGGTCATCTATTATTGTCATGGGAGTGTCATGTGGTTCGGACATGTGTCAGTGAAGCACAGGTCAGCGTCTGCAAGCTCACCTTTGTGGTTGAAGTCATATATGTACTCCGGGCAGGCAGTGGACACCATCCTTCCAGGAAGACCCTCGGGCCAGCACACGATCCCATCCCACTCCGGCGAGCAGAAACCCTCTACAACACAGAGAGGATTGACATTTAGATGGACTGAACTCCACTCCAGCAAAACTCCACTAACCTCCTCCACTACCTGCGCACTATTATAGAGGAGGGAATGAGGACACGTTTAGATTTGCTCTTCCTGAAGGACAATCTTTACTACTTTATCTGCTCAAGTGTCAAACACTGTGACAATGAACCGCTGTCTTTCGTTCAATGCACTGCTATCTTGACTGCCCTTTATGTGCATGTGCTTTTGTAGACTGAAATTCACCCTAAATGACATTTATAATCTATTATACTTCAGTAATCTGATGCACAAACCCAAGCTATGTGGATTACGAGTGAAAAGGAAGCAGATGAGAAGGATAATGAAATGTAATGTTTTGGTAAAACGCAGTAAAGTTTGACCACACTAGACGATGAAAGCTATTTAGCGTCGTCCACTTGTGATCAGATCAACAAAACCACATCTTAATACCAGGTGTAAACAGGGCCTTGCAGACTTTCAGGAGTGAAACGCCTTGCACACAACCATGACCATGATTCATCTGTCTTCAGAAGGCCTTCAGTATTCTTATTCGTTCATGTTATTACATTATACATTCAGCACATGTGGTTACAATTCATTGTAAGGTCTCTTTGTTAAAGAGTATTACATTTAAGTACTGAGTAATATTAATTAACTACATGTACTTAGGGTTAGTTGCATGTAATTACTACAGTAACTATGTAACGTGTAACAACGACATAAAATAAAGTGTTACCTGACATTATATCAGCTTGTAGTTAGATATGCAATAATCATATTAGGCGATTGGTTCTATGAATATGCAAATGAGCCCCGCCTCCACTCACTCAATCAGCTCAGAGATCCACTGGTTGACAATCAGTTGTAATGCTAATGGAATTTTGAATGAGATGAAATCACAGAAGGATACACTTCATGTATACAGGGGCCATGAATTTTTCCTTGATCTTTTGTCCTGAAAAGTATGTAAATGTATATAATGCCATAATTTTAGCATACTCTGTTCACGCAGCACATAGGCTTCACCGAAAATGCGGTTGTGAGTCCTGAAAATGTACGGTGTGAGTTTGTTTGTAGAATGCGGCTGTCACTGCTGTAAACGCCAATATATAAATGCAACTATAAAAAAAAAAAAATATATATATATATATATATATATATGATTTAAAATGATTTATGATCATTATTTTATATAAATTTTATATTTTATGAAACATGTTGAACTCTAAGACGGCTAGAAAATCAAAGCTATAAATCTAAACAAGTTTTGTTCCAAATTTGAGGTTGATATCTCAAAAAATTAGCTTTTGTTAAGATTTTGTTTGGGCGCACTAACAGATTTTCCCCATTGGATGCCAGCAAAACTCCACTGGTCACAGTGATTGGATTTGTTATTTGCAGTTGAGTTTTTCCTCTCTCAATATTACAAACACACACACGCACCTACACAATTTTTAATTTTTTTTATAACATCCATACCACACCCACACAATTACTGTTGCATAATTTATCCAATTAGCTCTATAATATGCCGAAGCAGTAAACAGGAATAAAGCGAGTATTTGCTTTATAGGCCAAACCTGAGAAAATGCCAACATCTGGTAAAAAATAGTAACATTTTAAATTCTGAAGCCTTGCCAACAGAATGAAAGCCTCTTAACAAAGATTGCATCATTTTATAGTTAAATGGCCCTGGGATTAAAAATTGCAGTAATGGGTTTCAATGCGGACATTTTTGTCCAAAAGGTTTTTTTTGTCCAAAAAAGAGGAACTATTTTGTGTTACAAGTGCAAAATAGATTTTTTAAAGGAAATAGTAAAATTCCAATAAAAATACACACGTGCAAATTTTATGCAGTTAGTATTAACACAGGGAACATGATAAAAAAAAAAAAAAAAACTGAAAAAGACAAAAATGTCCATAAGGATGCACAATGGTGATTACCTTCAAGACTTACAGTGATAAAAATTATTCTTTTTCTGTTCTTCACTCCACTTCTATCCATTTTGGTCATGTGACAGACTTACAGTAATGTTGGAGGGTGAGAGGTTCATATAATGTATTATAATTAATAAAATGTTGAACTCATCTAAAATGCTAATTTTAAACAAATTGCTAATAAAATAAAGTCATTAGTCTTGTTTTATCACCCCATTTTTATTTTTGCTCTTTTTTGGAATCACAAGTTTAATGGATTTTTACTTTACCCGAGTGTCACAATATCTTCTATAGCACATGTGACGCCATCTTTAAAACTGGAGCATAAATCTTTCAGGTGCTTAACAATACACAGCAAACTTTTATCATCCCTTTTTTCTTTGTTTTATGATGTGCTATAACTTCCACACCCAGAGCACAAAGCAGCTTCTGTTCCTGCATTACCAACAATGCTTCATGTCATTCACCACTGTGAGAATGAACACAATAATGAAGCGTAGAAGACCACCTACAATATTTCAAAGTCTGTTCTTGAATGCAAGAATGAAAAATGTCCGTTACATTTGTTAAAGAACCGAAACACCTGGAAATACATCAATGACAAAATCTTGAATGAGTCTGATTGACTGAAGATGGCACATTTATATGCACTTTAAATGCTTTTAATATTAGCTGTTCTGTTTTATGTAGGAATCAGACCTCTGGTAAAGTCAAGGCTGCACAAACTTTGGACTGTCCCACCTGGGTATGACCTTGGCTTTGCCTGTGCGAACTGGCCACTTATTTACGACCCTTCCCTGTCAAGGTCAACCTTGTATTCACAGACCTAGCTAATATTATTACTTATGTTTTTCTATGCATCTAGGCTAGTAAACTTTACAGCGCTGCCCTTACTGGAAATTAGCGTGTCACATTGTTTATATGCTTGCTGCTGCTTTGCTGTCATAAAAAAATAACTTGAATATAATATTTGCAGTTGCAATAGTTTTAGGGTTCATCATGAATATTTAAGAGATGTAAATGTTCCTACCAGAACAATGTTTCCTGAAGAGACAATCTTTCATTGAAGCTATGCATGTCTATTTAACTCTCTACAGTGTCTATTTAACTCATTACTCTCTACAGTGTCTATTTAACTCATTACTCTATATTGTCTATTTAACTCATTTCTCTCTATAGTGTCTATTTAACTCATTACTCTATAGTGTCTATTTAACTCATTACTCTATAGTGTCTATTTAACTCATTACTCTCTATAGTGTCTATTTAACTCATTACTCTCTATAGTGTCTATTTAACTCATTACTCTCTATAGGGTCTATTTAACTCATTACTCTATAGTGTCTATTTAACTCATTTCTCTCTATAGTGTCTATTTAACTCATTACTCTCTATAGTGTCTATTTAACTCATTACTCTATATTGTCTATTTAACTCATTACCTTCTATAGTGTCTATTTAACTCATTACTCTCTATAGTGTCTATTTAACTCATTACTCTATATTGTCTATTTAACTCCTTACTCTATAGTGTCTATTTAACTCATTACTCTCTATAGTGTCTATTTAACTCATTACTCTCTATAGTGTCTATTTAACTCATTACTCTCTATAGTGTCTATTTAACTCATTACTCTATAGGGTCTATTTAACTCATTACTCTATAGTGTCTATTTAACTCATTTCTCTCTATAGTGTCTATTTAACTCATTACTCTATATTGTCAGTAGTCTATATGGGGGACTATGTGTCAAAAATGATTTATGACCCTTGATTTATGACCCTTCATGACATTGTTTATGACAGGAAGTCCTTATATGGGGGTTTTATGACCAACAGGTGGTATGTGAAATTTGACCCATGTGTGGATCCGGTGGGGAGGGGTTTATGACTGTGTGTTTTATGACTGCAGTAATGCTTGGTGTGACAGTGAATGTTTTTTCAGGGGATGTTTTTTTTTATTATTGGTGGAATTAATAATTAAGTCCACAGATTGGTGAAATGGAAGTGAATGTTTTTTTGCAGGGATGTTTTTTTCTTATTGGGGGATAATGTCCACAGAATGACGAAATTATGAACATGACGAAATCTGTCATGGATTTGTTTTTCAGATTTCATGGCCGCGTCCATAATGTCTGTGGGGCGAGAATGAAAACGGGTTTAAGAAATAGCATTGACAAACACATAAAATAAAATAAGATGACATTTATTTAAGTATATGCATTTAAGTTTTAACCTTTTAAACACCACATTATATGAGTTAAGAATGCAAATGTCTGTCTGATAGTCTCTCAGGAGTGTATAAATAGCCGATCGTGGAATTTAAGGAGCAGAAGAAAATATGTCAGAGTGAATTGTTTTCAGATTACACAGTCACATCCATAAGCAAAACCATGTTGATTATATGAAACAAGATGTTAAATGATCAAGTATAAATATTTTAATCTAATACACAACAAAACACTGACTTAAATAGATAAAACATAAAATAGTGAATAATAGTTCATATTATTTTAAATTTTAAATAATCAAGTATAAATATTTTAATCTAATATACAGCGAAAGACTGCCTTACATAGATAAAACATAAAATAGTGAATAATATATTTGAAATGTTAAATTATCAAGTATAAGTATTTTAATAGTGAATATTAGTTCATATTATTTGAAATGTTAAATTATAAAGTGTAAGTATTTTAATCTAATACACAACAAAACACTGACTTGCATAGATAAAACAAAAATAGTGAACAATATTGCATATTATTTTAAATGTAAAATTTTAAAGTATAAGTATTTGAATCTAATACACAACAAAACACTGACCTTACATATATAAAACATAAAATAGGGAATAATATTTCATATTATTTTAAATGTTAAATTATCAAGTATAAGTATTTGAATCTAATACACAAAAAAACACTGACTTAGATAAAACATAAAATAGTGAATATTAGTTCATGTTATTTTACATTTTAAATTATTAAGTATAAATATTTTAAGCTAATACACAGCGAAAGACAGCCTTACAAAACATAAATAGTGAATAAAGTTCATATTATTTTAAATGTTATATTATCAAGTATAAATATTTTAATCTAATACACAACAAAACACTGACTTACATAATAAAACATAAAATAGTGAATAATATTTCATATTATTTTAAATGTTAAATTATCAAGTATAAGTATTTTAATCTAATACACAAAACACTGACTTACATAGATAAAACATAAAATAGTGAATATTAGTACATATTATTTTATATTTTAAATGATCAAATATAAATATTTGAATCTAATATACAGCGAAAGACTGCCTTACATAGATAAAACATAAATAGTGAATAATAGATCATATTATTTGAAATGTTAAATTATCAAGTATAAGCACTTTAGTGAATATTATATCATATTATTTGAAATGTTAAATTATCAAGTATAAATATTTTAATCTAATACACAGCGAAAGACTGCCTTACATAGATAAAACATAAATAGTGAATAAAGTTCATATTATTTTAAATGTAATATTATCAAGTATAAATATTTTAATCTAATACACAGCGAAACACTACCTTACATAGATAAAACATAAAATAGTGTATAATAGTTTGTTTTGTTTGAAATAAGATGTTAAATTATTAAAGTATTTTAAAGGTAGTTTTAAACATGTGTTGAAGTGAACTTACCATCGGTGAAATTAGGAGGTCTTATTGTCTCTGGATAAAATCATAGATGCTTAAATTTAGAATCCTTAAGCAGAAGAGATGTTTGCTCTCCGTTTGCTAAATTGTAAATGAGGATTGTTTCCATCATGGCAGGGGCACAGGCCCTCCCCTTCTTCTCTGCGTAGTTGCTATATTAGCATATGCAGTTTGTTTCAGAAAACATCAAGCAATTAAAAGATAGGCCGGACACCTGGTGTTTTACAATCAAAGATGCCACAGTCTCCTATCATAAAATCTCCTGATCTGAGCATTCCTGTCAGGAAGGGAGACCCCAAAATGTGCCCATTCTGACACTTCACAGGGACCAGGCTGTAACATCAGTATAATTAGATGTATACCAGTGTCTTCAGGAAAAGTCAGGGGTCAAAACAAAAGAGCCAGGAATTTACATTTTATATAGCCTACTCTTATGGGATTTTTATGATAAGCTAAATCATCCTTCCTTCCTGGGGGTGCTGTCCCCTAACCTGTTGTTCTAGGAGAACGCGTGAAAGAAAGATAAAACCCAAAATGACACCTCAATTCTGACACCTTTTGAAGATCAGATTTCTTTTTCTAACATTTAAACTTGGAACACATTATAGAACACCCTTTGACTTTATGAATACGCAAAAATGACAGCTTAATGATTTTTATATTTTGTGCATTTATTTAAAGACTGCATGTAGGCCTACCATTTTGACGCAATATTAAAGGTTTTATGAAATATTATTTCTATTTTTCAGCACATGCAGTCAGAGTTACAGAACATATTAGTAGTGCAACAAATAAGGAGATTATGTTTTATTTATTTTAATCAGGCATGTTAAAAGTATGCTTGAATGATGATAGTTCATCTGCGCTAACATGTATTTGCTATATCCATGAAAATATCTGAAAAACCTGTTAAAATCTAGTAATGATGCAATCCTTTAAATCTTAACTTTGAGTGCATCAGAATTAATTGGATGTAAAATTATTATCATGTGACATTTTACTTAACGTGACAGAAAACGACAGTGACACCAATGACACAATGAATCACCAATGAATGACCCACATACGACCAAAGATCATTATTCTTCAACCATAATTAAGTAGATGAGACTAAATTGTTACATTTGGCATACAATCTAAATGAATAGCTTCAGTAGAAGTTTATCTATAAATGGGAGTCACTGGTGTCACTGGGGTTCTCCCATAAGAAAAGAGACACCAGTGACAGCAACACCAGTAACAGTTTTCATGAAAAATACCACATCTTGTCAATCATGGTATACTAACTAAATGCAGTTGTTTATGCCATAAGTATTCTAGTTTATTTTTATTATTTTTTACAACTCCCTAACAGTAAAGCAGGTCATACCAGTGAGTTCAACTAAAGCTTCATATGAAACCATGAGATCAATGAGAAGATTTTGATACCTGAAAAGAGGCCATGGGCCTCTCTTCATAGATATTCATGAATTTGGAAGAAGGAAGTTGAGTGATGTCATCAGTATGATTTTTATTTTAAAAAACATTAGATTTTTGTTTAACGGTAACACCAGTGACACAACTCCAGGGGACCACTACTTTCAAATATTAAAAATCAAATATTGCCACATAGAAGGCTCAAGACGACATAATTGTTCAAATAACATATTGTTTTATTTTAAAATGTAAAGAAATTGTAACCCTAAAGTATTTTTCAAGTGCGATATTTCTGTAAAGGCTAGGGACAGAAAATGGACAATGCCATAAAATGACCCAGAAATGATTTTGCATAAATTTTACCCAAGCTATTATTTTACACAACAGCATCTGTTGAAAACATTACAATTTTAAAGCAAAAACTGTGCTTAGTCGTCTTAAATCTTATTTATCCAAAGATATTCAAACAGTATTTTGTCCACCGACACATACCAGATGTATCCGTGGAGTGCGTATGTAACGTTATGTATGTATTTGTATATGTGTGCGTGTATGAAAAAGTATCCTAAATGAAAACTATGCAGCCCAGAAACTTTTCTAAACTATAGCAAAACAAAACATTAAACATTACTAAATCACCCACTTAACATTAATCTGGTACAAAACAATTTTAGCATTTACTCTCCCCCTTTAAGTGTCATGGCAAAGCATGCGGGGGAGTAGAGATCCCAGCCCAGTTTCAGTTCAATTTAAGTTTGTCAAATAAAAAGAAACAAGTTCATAGAACTCAAATCAATTAAACAGTTCAACATAATTAAAATGTGTAAGTTTTGTGAACTCAAAAGAAAAGAAAGTTCTTAATACTCATAAAAGTTAATTTGATTGAACTAATTTGTACAGTACAATTTAAGTTGGCCCTACTCAACCAAGTCATTATTTTGAGTTTTTGTAATTATTACAGTGTATCTTTAGAAAATCAGCACACATAAGCCTCTGTGGTCCATGACGTAGCATAAGTAAAGTTGTCTTGAGTGGATATTTAATTGTGCTCGTCTTAAGGTCTTCAGAAGACATTACTTCAGGGTTCAGTGGGGATCCCGAGAATATTTAATTTCCCTTAAAACCAAAGATTAAGCTAAAAGACACTAGTTTCCAGTGTTCCCTACCAAAATCAGATAGTGTATACAATTTGTATTACACTTTTTGTTGTGTTATGACACAATGTCATTAATTGGTACTTTTTATTTTATAAAATGTACTTTTCTAACGTCTACACTGTTTCAATGTCAATTAATATCCTAGCAAGTATAAAATATAAATAAAATATTATAAATATGCCTGACGCAATGTTTTTAAGAAATAGCTTCACACAGTTCCTCACACAATGACATCCCCCCCAAAACAAAGACTGTATGTTTTGTATTACACTTTTCAAAGAATAATCTAGCTTTAAAGTTAGAATAAAACAGTAAAAAACAATCATGCTGTAGCTTCATACCTGTTGTGTTCTGACACAAAGCCATTAACTGGTTATTTTTGTGTTATAAATGTAGCCTACTTATCTAATTTCTACAAATTTCAATCGGATAAATATAGAGTTAACACACGATGAAACAAGTGAATAATGCTACCAAATACATCTGACACAATGTTTTAAGAAAAGCAGTGTTTAAAATACAGATGATTTTTCTTTTGACAATCAAATAATACCCCTGTGGGTTTAACATCCAATAAGTAGTAATTTATGCAAAGGTTATATGTTTTATTAAGTTGTCATAAACAAAACACACCCAGATCCTCCCATAGTTGTAGTAAACATTTACAATATGTAAATGGATCAGTTTTCAGATTTGTTAAAGTGCCTGTACCACATTATTGTGAGGCAATCACATTTGAGGAATAATGTGATTTATATATTTTTCCCCACTAGCGGATGACTCTGTTTACATCTTGTTTCTTTCACAGTTTTTAGACGAAGACTACACTTTGAGCACTGTCAAACATGTTCATATAGGATTAATGAACAAATACAGCATAAGAAAATTATATAAATTTTAAAATTTAAACTGTGATATTCTTTTAGGTCTGTCTACGAAGCGGTCACAGGACACATAACAGGCCCAATGTGAAAAGTGAGGCCTGATGGTTTTTCTATCACACATACGGCTGTTACACTTAAAACAAAGCCATCAATTAAGTTATGCATAAAAGTGTCAAGGTGTCACAGATAGACAATTTGTCATGTTTGTCTTCACAGTGTGTGTTTCTTTAAGAAAAACAGTCTTTGTCCCACATCAGCAGCATACCAAAATTGTTTAACATATCTTCATTTTTCACGATTATAAATATTGATTGGCATCAGCTCACAGCTCAATTGTTACCAAATGCTAATGAAGAGATAATCTACAGAATGTCACTGTCACATTAGTTTGCTATTACCAAAGTTTTGACTATGAAGCAAAAAAACTAAAACAGCAATTAGTTGTAGCAGTATGGAGATTGAGTTTTATGTTTCTTTGATTTTGTTCTCATTTTTCTAAAACAGACTGTTTTAAACTGTTTACCTCGGTTTCATTCTTAACATCACCATTCTTGTTGTAATGCCGGGTGTGATTGTAATGTTTGTGTAGTGTTTTCTTTACACTTTTCCCTGGATATCTGTTTCCTATGTAATGTTAGTGAACTCGAGGTCTTCTCGTCTATTTGTTCATATACGACAGTATTATGAATTTGCTTGATTTAATAACTTCCAATGCTGTGTATTATATCCATATATGTGTTACATAACGCCAACATGTATTTAAAGGACCATTGTGTTACAGCAAAACCACTATTTGTAGAATGATATTGTAATGTATCGAGTTTTTGCCTCTGTTTTTCTGTTACTCGACATTATCTCAGTGTTTCTTGCTATGTTTATTTTGTTTTTGTTTAACCGTGATCCAATTTTCACACCTCAAATCTTACAGACGTAATGTGTTTTTCAGAATTTAGACTACTGTTTAAAAGTGAACGTGTAGGGTTATATACAAACGGTACATTGTTTTTAATCTCACTATAGAGACAATTTAATAAACGCTTCAGGGACTGAACTTTAACATTTTAATCTTTGGTAAAAGTTAACTTAAAGTTGGCACAAAAATAAAATTCCATCCTATCTATCCTTTCTAAATGTATGTTATGGATATATTGCGAACAATTCAGGCATATGTTTTGACCGTGTAATGTTTAATCAAAATTCTGCTGGAAACTTAAAAATATATGGTGGATTTACTTGTGGAATTTAATTAACATTGTTTATTTCAGTAGACTTAAGTTTATTACATAAGGTTAATTCAGTGCCATTTAGATTCAGGTTAACATTCTTAATTTCGTCCAAAACTATTAAGTTCAATTATCCTAAAATTAATATCAAACAAAAATTAAAACAAATAATCCAATTGTTTAATTGATTCTTTTATTTAGTGAATGCGTTCAACAATTTTACAACTTTTGCAAATGTCATCTAATAAGAAAACCTTTTAAAAAATCTTTACTCCGTAGTAAAGACTCTTAATGTTAAGCATTTGCTAGAAAACGGTTATGTTGCATCCAATGTATGTCTGAAGTAGTTGTTTTTATTATTATTAAAACCACTTTAATTGTTGTTAGCACGTCCTCACCCAAGCACATGGTCTACACTTCATCACAATGGTAACCTCCAAAAACACTAACATATCAGAAACTCTTTTAAATATAAACATTAAAGAACATTAATCATTAACAAGTCACCAATTTTTTATCACGATGATGAAAAAACACATAAAATAAAGTTTTATTTTAAATTTACACCCCTATCCAGTCCTGTGCAAAGCATGATGGGGAGGGGGAAATCCTGTTCCTAGTTTTCTATATTGCTATTTTAACACAACTAAACTCATTTATGTAATCTCAACTCAAATGGATTAAGTAAAACGGTTGAAAAGAATCGTGTTGAATTAACTCCATTTACTTAAGTAAATTGAGAAAGCATCAAATGTTATTTTTGGTCTACTTAACTGAAACATGTTCTTTCGACATGAAAATATTGAGTTAAGCCAAACGCAACTGTTTCAAGTCAGTTTAACGCAATGCATTGTGTTTGAATGAGAAAGCTAATACAACGGTGTTAAATGAAAATTATTTTTAAATAAACTGTTCAGTTTATTTAAAAATCATTTTTGAGCGAAAACAAAAACTTCTCTCTGGTGACATGCAGGACTCGTTGTTTATGCAGGACCTAGTTATTTATGACGTGCTGATGACGACCCCCAAACACAACAGGAGGGCGAGGGTGGACCTCAAATGCTGTCCTGATAAACTCAGAGCTCACAGAGCTTACAGAGCTCAGCCTCAGTTATCGCACGCAAGCCGCTTTCCTAACTGATGCGTGTGTGGTGGTAACGATTCCGCAGCTAAACCCGGTTTCGACGCTACAGATGGCTGCTTCAGCACCGTTGGATTCTTCTGGATACACTTCTGACCCAAAACCCAAACTTCAGAACGTTAACGCACAAGGCCTGGACAACCGCAAGGACTCACTCAGGAGATTCAAGGACCTAACCGAATCTTTCATCATCAAACAGGGGCCTATTCGGCAATTGAAAAATCTAGAAACTTCTGAAATAGAGAGCGACTGCCCGTCAAGTTCTAGCGATGCGGGGCACCAGTATCATCCGGAGTGTGAGTGCGCCACGGGCAATGAGTGTCGTTTAAGAGCTACGATAGACTGTATGTTTAAAGATTATTTTAGAGGCCAGATGGTTAGCTTGATGCGTAGGATCATCGATGCTGCATGTGATATGAAAAAAGATTGTGTGTTGGATACCAAACGTGTAACAAATCTCAAAAATGAAATGGATGTTGTAAGAGGCCTGACAAATTCATGGACAGATGTGACCCCCATGTTTTTTAACACCAAAGAGCCGATTGGTGTAATCCTCAGAAAAGTTCTGGATGTGTTGTGTGAATGTGGTGGTGAACTAGAAGTCACTCAAATATTGTGTATGTATACATTTGTAACAGATCTCTGTGTGTCACTGGTGTCAAAAAATGCAAAAACTGACCTTGCTGAAATAGTTGAAAGTCTGGTCAACTATACCCTTGACCAAAACATGATAGCCTGCCGCGATTTCCTATTCTGGCTAGACCACCTGTAAATGGCATTATTGTTTTCATATTGTTTTCATATTGTTTTCGGACAATCATATTTTTGTAAAGAAAAATATTGTTGAAATAAAAGGTTGAGTCACTTAACTCATCATTCATTTGTCTGAGCTAGTAAAAATGGTATTATGCATCTTGATTCTTACAAATTAATAATTTAATAATCTTCATTCATTGTTTTGCGGCATTTTAAAACATACTACAAGATTTAAAAGATTAAATATTTCAGAGAACCTATGTCACCAGAGAGAAGTTTTTGTTTTCGCTCAAAAATGATTTTTAAATAAACTGAACAGTTTATTTAAAAATAATTTTCATTTAACACCGTTGTATTAGCTTTCTCATTCAAACACAATGCATTGCGTTAAACTGACTTGAAACAGTTGCGTTTGGCTTAACTCAATATTTTCATGTCGAAAGAACATGTTTCAGTTAAGTAGACCAAAAATAACATTTGATGCTTTCTCAATTTACTTAAGTAAATGGAGTTAATTCAACACGATTCTTTTCAACCGTTTTACTTAATCCATTTGAGTTGAGATTACATAAATGAGTTTAGTTGTGTTAAAATAGCAATATAGAAAACTAGGAACAGGATTTCCCCCTCCCCATCATGCTTTGCACAGGACTGGATAGGGGTGTAAATTTAAAATAAAACTTTATTTTATGTGTTTTTTCATCATCGTGATAAAAAATTGGTGACTTGTTAATGATTAATGTTCTTTAATGTTTATATTTAAAAGAGTTTCTGATATGTTAGTGTTTTTGGAGGTTACCATTGTGATGAAGTGTAGACCATGTGCTTGGGTGAGGACGTGCTAACAACAATTAAAGTGGTTTTAATAATAATAAAAACAACTACTTCAGACATACATTGGATGCAACATAACCGTTTTCTAGCAAATGCTTAACATTAAGAGTCTTTACTACGGAGTAAAGATTTTTTAAAAGGTTTTCTTATTAGATGACATTTGCAAAAGTTGTAAAATTGTTGAACGCATTCACTAAATAAAAGAATCAATTAAACAATTGGATTATTTGTTTTAATTTTTGTTTGATATTAATTTTAGGATAATTGAACTTAATAGTTTTGGACGAAATTAAGAATGTTAACCTGAATCTAAATGGCACTGAATTAACCTTATGTAATAAACTTAAGTCTACTGAAATAAACAATGTTAATTAAATTCCACAAGTAAATCCACCATATATTTTTAAGTTTCCAGCAGAATTTTGATTAAACATTACACGGTCAAAACATATGCCTGAATTGTTCGCAATATATCCATAACATACATTTAGAAAGGATAGATAGGATGGAATTTTATTTTTGTGCCAACTTTAAGTTAACTTTTACCAAAGATTAAAATGTTAAAGTTCAGTCCCTGAAGCGTTTATTAAATTGTCTCTATAGTGAGATTAAAAACAATGTACCGTTTGTATATAACCCTACACGTTCACTTTTAAACAGTAGTCTAAATTCTGAAAAACACATTACGTCTGTAAGATTTGAGGTGTGAAAATTGGATCACGGTTAAACAAAAACAAAATAAACATAGCAAGAAACACTGAGATAATGTCGAGTAACAGAAAAACAGAGGCAAAAACTCGATACATTACAATATCATTCTACAAATAGTGGTTTTGCTGTAACACAATGGTCCTTTAAATACATGTTGGCGTTATGTAACACATATATGGATATAATACACAGCATTGGAAGTTATTAAATCAAGCAAATTCATAATACTGTCGTATATGAACAAATAGACGAGAAGACCTCGAGTTCACTAACATTACATAGGAAACAGATATCCAGGGAAAAGTGTAAAGAAAACACTACACAAACATTACAATCACACCCGGCATTACAACAAGAATGGTGATGTTAAGAATGAAACCGAGGTAAACAGTTTAAAACAGTCTGTTTTAGAAAAATGAGAACAAAATCAAAGAAACATAAAACTCAATCTCCATACTGCTACAACTAATTGCTGTTTTAGTTTTTTTGCTTCATAGTCAAAACTTTGGTAATAGCAAACTAATGTGACAGTGACATTCTGTAGATTATCTCTTCATTAGCATTTGGTAACAATTGAGCTGTGAGCTGATGCCAATCAATATTTATAATCGTGAAAAATGAAGATATGTTAAACAATTTTGGTATGCTGCTGATGTGGGACAAAGACTGTTTTTCTTAAAGAAACACACACTGTGAAGACAAACATGACAAATTGTCTATCTGTGACACCTTGACACTTTTATGCATAACTTAATTGATGGCTTTGTTTTAAGTGTAACAGCCGTATGTGTGATAGAAAAACCATCAGGCCTCACTTTTCACATTGGGCCTGTTATGTGTCCTGTGACCGCTTCGTAGACAGACCTAAAAGAATATCACAGTTTAAATTTTAAAATTTATATAATTTTCTTATGCTGTATTTGTTCATTAATCCTATATGAACATGTTTGACAGTGCTCAAAGTGTAGTCTTCGTCTAAAAACTGTGAAAGAAACAAGATGTAAACAGAGTCATCCGCTAGTGGGGAAAAATATATAAATCACATTATTCCTCAAATGTGATTGCCTCACAATAATGTGGTACAGGCACTTTAACAAATCTGAAAACTGATCCATTTACATATTGTAAATGTTTACTACAACTATGGGAGGATCTGGGTGTGTTTTGTTTATGACAACTTAATAAAACATATAACCTTTGCATAAATTACTACTTATTGGATGTTAAACCCACAGGGGTATTATTTGATTGTCAAAAGAAAAATCATCTGTATTTTAAACACTGCTTTTCTTAAAACATTGTGTCAGATGTATTTGGTAGCATTATTCACTTGTTTCATCGTGTGTTAACTCTATATTTATCCGATTGAAATTTGTAGAAATTAGATAAGTAGGCTACATTTATAACACAAAAATAACCAGTTAATGGCTTTGTGTCAGAACACAACAGGTATGAAGCTACAGCATGATTGTTTTTTACTGTTTTATTCTAACTTTAAAGCTAGATTATTCTTTGAAAAGTGTAATACAAAACATACAGTCTTTGTTTTGGGGGGGATGTCATTGTGTGAGGAACTGTGTGAAGCTATTTCTTAAAAACATTGCGTCAGGCATATTTATAATATTTTATTTATATTTTATACTTGCTAGGATATTAATTGACATTGAAACAGTGTAGACGTTAGAAAAGTACATTTTATAAAATAAAAAGTACCAATTAATGACATTGTGTCATAACACAACAAAAAGTGTAATACAAATTGTATACACTATCTGATTTTGGTAGGGAACACTGGAAACTAGTGTCTTTTAGCTTAATCTTTGGTTTTAAGGGAAATTAAATATTCTCGGGATCCCCACTGAACCCTGAAGTAATGTCTTCTGAAGACCTTAAGACGAGCACAATTAAATATCCACTCAAGACAACTTTACTTATGCTACGTCATGGACCACAGAGGCTTATGTGTGCTGATTTTCTAAAGATACACTGTAATAATTACAAAAACTCAAAATAATGACTTGGTTGAGTAGGGCCAACTTAAATTGTACTGTACAAATTAGTTCAATCAAATTAACTTTTATGAGTATTAAGAACTTTCTTTTCTTTTGAGTTCACAAAACTTACACATTTTAATTATGTTGAACTGTTTAATTGATTTGAGTTCTATGAACTTGTTTCTTTTTATTTGACAAACTTAAATTGAACTGAAACTGGGCTGGGATCTCTACTCCCCCGCATGCTTTGCCATGACACTTAAAGGGGGAGAGTAAATGCTAAAATTGTTTTGTACCAGATTAATGTTAAGTGGGTGATTTAGTAATGTTTAATGTTTTGTTTTGCTATAGTTTAGAAAAGTTTCTGGGCTGCATAGTTTTCATTTAGGATACTTTTTCATACACGCACACATATACAAATACATACATAACGTTACATACGCACTCCACGGATACATCTGGTATGTGTCGGTGGACAAAATACTGTTTGAATATCTTTGGATAAATAAGATTTAAGACGACTAAGCACAGTTTTTGCTTTAAAATTGTAATGTTTTCAACAGATGCTGTTGTGTAAAATAATAGCTTGGGTAAAATTTATGCAAAATCATTTCTGGGTCATTTTATGGCATTGTCCATTTTCTGTCCCTAGCCTTTACAGAAATATCGCACTTGAAAAATACTTTAGGGTTACAATTTCTTTACATTTTAAAATAAAACAATATGTTATTTGAACAATTATGTCGTCTTGAGCCTTCTATGTGGCAATATTTGATTTTTAATATTTGAAAGTAGTGGTCCCCTGGAGTTGTGTCACTGGTGTTACCGTTAAACAAAAATCTAATGTTTTTTAAAATAAAAATCATACTGATGACATCACTCAACTTCCTTCTTCCAAATTCATGAATATCTATGAAGAGAGGCCCATGGCCTCTTTTCAGGTATCAAAATCTTCTCATTGATCTCATGGTTTCATATGAAGCTTTAGTTGAACTCACTGGTATGACCTGCTTTACTGTTAGGGAGTTGTAAAAAATAATAAAAATAAACTAGAATACTTATGGCATAAACAACTGCATTTAGTTAGTATACCATGATTGACAAGATGTGGTATTTTTCATGAAAACTGTTACTGGTGTTGCTGTCACTGGTGTCTCTTTTCTTATGGGAGAACCCCAGTGACACCAGTGACTCCCATTTATAGATAAACTTCTACTGAAGCTATTCATTTAGATTGTATGCCAAATGTAACAATTTAGTCTCATCTACTTAATTATGGTTGAAGAATAATGATCTTTGGTCGTATGTGGGTCATTCATTGGTGATTCATTGTGTCATTGGTGTCACTGTCGTTTTCTGTCACGTTAAGTAAAATGTCACATGATAATAATTTTACATCCAATTAATTCTGATGCACTCAAAGTTAAGATTTAAAGGATTGCATCATTACTAGATTTTAACAGGTTTTTCAGATATTTTCATGGATATAGCAAATACATGTTAGCGCAGATGAACTATCATCATTCAAGCATACTTTTAACATGCCTGATTAAAATAAATAAAACATAATCTCCTTATTTGTTGCACTACTAATATGTTCTGTAACTCTGACTGCATGTGCTGAAAAATAGAAATAATATTTCATAAAACCTTTAATATTGCGTCAAAATGGTAGGCCTACATGCAGTCTTTAAATAAATGCACAAAATATAAAAATCATTAAGCTGTCATTTTTGCGTATTCATAAAGTCAAAGGGTGTTCTATAATGTGTTCCAAGTTTAAATGTTAGAAAAAGAAATCTGATCTTCAAAAGGTGTCAGAATTGAGGTGTCATTTTGGGTTTTATCTTTCTTTCACGCGTTCTCCTAGAACAACAGGTTAGGGGACAGCACCCCCAGGAAGGAAGGATGATTTAGCTTATCATAAAAATCCCATAAGAGTAGGCTATATAAAATGTAAATTCCTGGCTCTTTTGTTTTGACCCCTGACTTTTCCTGAAGACACTGGTATACATCTAATTATACTGATGTTACAGCCTGGTCCCTGTGAAGTGTCAGAATGGGCACATTTTGGGGTCTCCCTTCCTGACAGGAATGCTCAGATCAGGAGATTTTATGATAGGAGACTGTGGCATCTTTGATTGTAAAACACCAGGTGTCCGGCCTATCTTTTAATTGCTTGATGTTTTCTGAAACAAACTGCATATGCTAATATAGCAACTACGCAGAGAAGAAGGGGAGGGCCTGTGCCCCTGCCATGATGGAAACAATCCTCATTTACAATTTAGCAAACGGAGAGCAAACATCTCTTCTGCTTAAGGATTCTAAATTTAAGCATCTATGATTTTATCCAGAGACAATAAGACCTCCTAATTTCACCGATGGTAAGTTCACTTCAACACATGTTTAAAACTACCTTTAAAATACTTTAATAATTTAACATCTTATTTCAAACAAAACAAACTATTATACACTATTTTATGTTTTATCTATGTAAGGTAGTGTTTCGCTGTGTATTAGATTAAAATATTTATACTTGATAATATTACATTTAAAATAATATGAACTTTATTCACTATTTATGTTTTATCTATGTAAGGCAGTCTTTCGCTGTGTATTAGATTAAAATATTTATACTTGATAATTTAACATTTCAAATAATATGATATAATATTCACTAAAGTGCTTATACTTGATAATTTAACATTTCAAATAATATGATCTATTATTCACTATTTATGTTTTATCTATGTAAGGCAGTCTTTCGCTGTATATTAGATTCAAATATTTATATTTGATCATTTAAAATATAAAATAATATGTACTAATATTCACTATTTTATGTTTTATCTATGTAAGTCAGTGTTTTGTGTATTAGATTAAAATACTTATACTTGATAATTTAACATTTAAAATAATATGAAATATTATTCACTATTTTATGTTTTATTATGTAAGTCAGTGTTTTGTTGTGTATTAGATTAAAATATTTATACTTGATAATATAACATTTAAAATAATATGAACTTTATTCACTATTTATGTTTTGTAAGGCTGTCTTTCGCTGTGTATTAGCTTAAAATATTTATACTTAATAATTTAAAATGTAAAATAACATGAACTAATATTCACTATTTTATGTTTTATCTAAGTCAGTGTTTTGTTGTGTATTAGATTCAAATACTTATACTTGATAATTTAACATTTAAAATAATATGAAATATTATTCCCTATTTTATGTTTTATATATGTAAGGTCAGTGTTTTGTTGTGTATTAGATTCAAATACTTATACTTTAAAATTTTACATTTAAAATAATATGCAATATTGTTCACTATTTTTGTTTTATCTATGCAAGTCAGTGTTTTGTTGTGTATTAGATTAAAATACTTACACTTTATAATTTAACATTTCAAATAATATGAACTAATATTCACTATTAAAATACTTATACTTGATAATTTAACATTTCAAATATATTATTCACTATTTTATGTTTTATCTATGTAAGGCAGTCTTTCGCTGTATATTAGATTAAAATATTTATACTTGATTATTTAAAATTTAAAATAATATGAACTATTATTCACTATTTTATGTTTTATCTATTTAAGTCAGTGTTTTGTTGTGTATTAGATTAAAATATTTATACTTGATCATTTAACATCTTGTTTCATATAATCAACATGGTTTTGCTTATGGATGTGACTGTGTAATCTGAAAACAATTCACTCTGACATATTTTCTTCTGCTCCTTAAATTCCACGATCGGCTATTTATACACTCCTGAGAGACTATCAGACAGACATTTGCATTCTTAACTCATATAATGTGGTGTTTAAAAGGTTAAAACTTAAATGCATATACTTAAATAAATGTCATCTTATTTTATTTTATGTGTTTGTCAATGCTATTTCTTAAACCCGTTTTCATTCTCGCCCCACAGACATTATGGACGCGGCCATGAAATCTGAAAAACAAATCCATGACAGATTTCGTCATGTTCATAATTTCGTCATTCTGTGGACATTATCCCCCAATAAGAAAAAAACATCCCTGCAAAAAAACATTCACTTCCATTTCACCAATCTGTGGACTTAATTATTAATTCCACCAATAATAAAAAAAAACATCCCCTGAAAAAACATTCACTGTCACACCAAGCATTACTGCAGTCATAAAACACACAGTCATAAACCCCTCCCCACCGGATCCACACATGGGTCAAATTTCACATACCACCTGTTGGTCATAAAACCCCCATATAAGGACTTCCTGTCATAAACAATGTCATGAAGGGTCATAAATCAAGGGTCATAAATCATTTTTGACACATAGTCCCCCATATAGACTACTATTGTCTATTTAACTCATTACCTTCTATAGTGTCTATTTAACTCATTACTCTCTATAGTGTCTATTTAACTCATTACTCTATATTGTCTATTTAACTCATTACCTTCTATAGTGTCTATTTAACTCATTACTCTCTATAGTGTCTATTTAACTCATTACTCTATATTGTCTATTTAACTCATTACTCTCTATAGTGTCTATTTAACTCATTACCTTCTATAGTGTCTATTTAACTCATTACTCTATATTGTATATTTAACTCATTACTCTATAGTGTCTATTTAACTCATTACCTTCTATAGTGTCTATTTAACTCATTACTCTATATTGTCTATTTAACTCATTACTCTATAGTGTCTACTTAACTCATTACCTTCTACAGTGTCTATTTAACTCATTACTCTCTATATAGTGTCTATTTAACTCATTACTCTCTATAGTGTCTATTTAACTCATTACTCTATAGTGTCTATTTAACTCATTACTCTCTATAGTGTCTATTTAACTCATTACTCTCTATAGTGTCTATTTAACTCATTACTCTATAGTGTCTATTTAACTCATTACTCTCTATAGTGTCTATTTAACTCATTACTCTCTATATAGTGTCTATTTAACTCATTACTCTCTATAGTGTCTATTTAACTCATTACTCTCTATATAGTGTCTATTTAACTCATTACTCTATATTGTCTATTTAACTCATTACTCTATAGTGTCTATTTAACTCATTACTCTCTATAGTGTCTATTTAACTCATTACTCTATAGGGTCTATTTAACTCATTACTCTCTATAGTGTCTATTTAACTCATTACTCTCTATAGTGTCTATTTAACTCATTACTCTATAGTGTCTATTTAACTCATTACTCTATAGTGTCTATTTAACTCATTACTCTATATAGTGTCTATTTAACTCATTACTCTATATTGTCTATTTAACTCATTACTCTATAGTGTATATTTAACTCATTACTCTCTATAGTGTCTATTTAACTCATTACTCTATAGGGTCTATTTAACTCATTACTCTCTATAGTGTCTATTTAACTCATTACTCTCTATAGTGTCTATTTAACTCATTACTCTATAGTGTCTATTTAACTCATTACTCTATAGTGTGTATTTGACTCATTACTCTATAGTGTCTATTTAACTCATTACTCTATAGTGTGTATTTGACTCATTACTCTCTATAGTGTCAAATGCACATTCTCGCTCTTTATGTGTTTCCTACATAAAACTGATTCCTGAAAAAAACAAAGCAAAGCATTCATTATCTGAGATTTATTATCTGAGATTACAATTGAGACACTTCATACCCCGCCCACACTCGGTTCAACTCCACCCCGTTCGGCCATTTTTGTAGTTTGATAGCAGAGATACGATTATCTAGCGGCACAGAAACTTTTTATTCACACGTTATTAACAAAATGTCAACAACGGAAGACTTGTCCAGCCAGCCTTACATGTTCGAGCCAGAGTCGGAGCGAGATGAAAATGAAGACGACGAACCTGTAGAACAACGTCTTCATATGGATGTATCGCAATGGTGTGTTACTGTATTTACACATGAAACTTTGGTCTTCCAACCTTTTACCACCGTGTCGATTTATTTTGATTAATATGTGCGAGGGAGAGAGAGCAAGACAGCGTCTAGTTTGGAGACGGTGAAGTCTTGTTTACACTTTCGCCTGGCTCCGAAGAGAGAGAGTGCGCGCGCGACCGGGTCTCTCTCTCTGCTCGTTCTTTCAGTTAAACATGCGGCCTGTCACAAGCGCAGCAGTTCATCTACATTAGACGGTGTAATGAAGCGTGTGGGTTACTACATCCAACAACCGAACATTTTAACTTACCCTCTCGTAACTTCTGCATCCTTTAGCTTGGACTACAAAATTGCAGCGAGAAATAAAAATGGCGGATTGCTCGAAGTGGTGGGCCGGAAGTCAATGTCCTTATTTGGCAGTTCCGCTGCAAATACTGTGACGTAATAGTTCAAAAACTATTAGCATGATATGTCCCCTTTAAGTAAAAGTTAATTTAGATGAGTTAATTTTTTCAGTACTATTTAAATTAAACGCAAACCATATATTCCTGCTATGCTTAATTATTTAATTATTAATTATTTCACTCGATGCACAGCTTGTTAAATATCAAACGTGATTCATGCTTCATCTAGGAAGTGATAAATGCAGACCGCGCAACGTTTCGTGATTAGGAATAATGATGTTAAACTTCAGAGGAAGACTTGTCAACAGCCAACACCGAACCAAATTATTTAAAGCTGCTCATTGGCTGCAGATGCAACAGAGACCAATCAGCTTGTGCCGTCTCGTAAATGATGTCACAGCTAGCAGATTGCATTAAGGGCCGATTAGCCTGCGCCATCTAGAGTTTGGTAACAGAACTAGATATTTCTTCTAAATAAAGCTTCAGTTCAGAAGAATCTCACTCTCCTCGCAGAAATGACAGAAATGCCCTTTTGGTTTTTTCCCCCCACATTTTCTTGGCAACGCTAGTATTTCTGGCTTTGCCTTCAGTCGCTGTTATTGAAACCAGCTGCCCCCAACTTGCCACAAATAACTAGTTGAGGATAAATCTCGGCGTATGGCTTTACTGCAGATCCATTATTTTCCTATGCCTGTAATTAAAGATTTTCAGAGGGAAAATCAAAGCGTATGATGGAGCACATTTTATATGCCTGGAGAGCAGCTTGTCAATTTTTGCAAATGTAATTAAAGGCGAGTTTCAGACAACAGGCCTGTTTTGCAGGACGCTCGTCCTGGAGGGAGTGTGCCATGTGTGTTTCACATTTCCACAATAACAATAGCCAAATGTGGAGGTTTTCATCTTACATATAGAGCATTAGGCCGCAGACGACCTCCAATAGCCTTCTGGTTTCAGATGCAGCTCCACACACAGAAACACCACATATATAATTTCCCAAAATCCAAGGTTATGAGGAAGCTATAACCGTATCTGATGAGGCTGTGGCTATTGATGATGTCATTTGGGGTTTCTGAATAATATTTATCTTCTTGCCCCCTTCTCACATGAGATTCGGGAACGGCTGGCCTGAATTGTGCCGGGGTTTTGATATATGAAAGCTTTTATAGCAATCTGGTGGTGTTATTTTACAGCCGACCGCAAAGTTTGAGCGTCAGGCTATTTTCACACACAGGCCAGAGAGTCTCAAGCCACATCCCGGCACTGTGCGACCCGGGCTGAAACCTCAGTGTCTCTCTCAATGGGAACCTTGTTCATGCCCCGCCATGGAGACTTGGTCTTAACCGAAGCACAAACGTGCAATAATAACAAATAAGAGCTTCGCAGCTCAGCCTAGCCTTGAGCTGAGGTCGGGCTCCGCCACCTTCAGCCCGGACTAGAATAGATAAACCGACTCAGCTAACTATTTGCTGAGCAAACACCCCGATGCAATGCTCTAATAATAGTTGGCTCGACGGTTAGCGGAGAGCGCCACGTGAACGGCAGTATAGAAACGTCAAGGGTGGTCTCACAAAGACACGGTCAGCGGCGAAGCAGAAGACATTGCTGAATCAATCGCCGTGTCTTTCCTCACTCAGCAAGACCGAGGGACGTAGCGGCCAGCCGTTTCCTTTGGATGATGAATACTTGAAAATAGACTTGTTTTTACTGTGGGAAATCTCCTTAATGTGCTTTGACACGCATTTATTGTGCTAGGGCCAGAACTGTCTTTGGCAATACCTCACGAAAGCAACAGAACAGCGAGAATTGCTTTGACGGCGACCGAGAGAAAGACAGTTGGTGTAAAATTCCAGTTAGAGACAAAAGGGAAAGGAAATTTGCAAACTGCTTGTGTTATGTGGGGTCACAGTGATGCTGGAGTGCACACACACACACACACACACACACACACACACACACACACACACACACACACACACACACACACACACACACACACACACACACACACGTCCAGTGAGTGGCACAAAGAGCATGTTCGGTTTAACTCAGAACACATGAATGTGAATCTGACAATGTTTTATTACGCTGGTTGTTGTATTGCTGCAGTTTGGAAATGAAATGTCACCGTTGAAAATAATGTAATACCACCTACACTAAACCAGTGACAGTGCTAACAAAAGCAAATGTGACATAAAACACATTTGCTGAAGCAACCGTGACATTTCAGCTTGATTCTGCTTTGACCTCTTGCTGGAGAGCTTCACATCACGAGTGCACTGCCTACACCTTGAATATATGTGAATGCACAAATCTTAATAACTCTTTTCAAATTAGCTTTCAAATATAATTTCCAAGGTAAAAACATTTAGATATTTTTTTTTATTTTTTTATTTTTTTTTACAGACACGCACCTGAACTAACCTTGCCTTGTCATGCAAAGGTCAAATTTCAAAGTTGATGTTTTTCATGCACGTAAATTGTTTTATATACTGCAGTGTTCGTAATTGTAATTTTTACTCAAATTGTATTTTTAATATTTGAGATAAAAAGAATTTGTTTGCAAACTAATCCTAGTGTCGCACAATTTCTCTGGACTCCCTAGTTCAATATTTATCAAAACATATACACTGTGTGGTATGTGGACTGCTATAACAGGGTCATTTGAAAAGATTACCCAGAAGCCTATAATTCCTCAACAAAACCTCAAGGATGTCAATGAACATCATGAAAGAAGCATGCAAACCTTTAGGAGGACTGGGCCATAGGTGACAATACAGCAGTTACAAATGATAAAAACACTATATTTCTAAGGTAAGATACCTGAAATTGCTGAAAATGGTCTTTTTCATCTCTGCTTACAGACTTGCTACATAATATATTTTTACGAGTGTAGTTAAAAGCCCTAAAGCGCGTGAACCCTGACAATTGCTTTTTAAAACAAATTTTAAACAAATGAATAGATCCAAACTTTGAGAAAAAATCATTGTCCCATCATTGACCCAAATTAAAAATGCATTGCAACCATCACCGGTGACTCCTGGTCTCAGCACTTCAAAAACAGCAGAAAGCCAGCATGAACAGTGTTAGTGAGCGAGCACATGTCATGAGCCTGCTTTCTCCTGCTGGTCTGTGATCAGAGAGACGTGTGCACCCTTCCAAAAGGGGTCAGAAAACAGCCACCAGAAAGAGCGCAGAGTCATCAGGTAAACAGGTCAGATCTGACTCAACACAGGCCGAGAGCAGAGACCCGACTGCAGGAATCTCTCCGCCAGAGACATCGCTTCACGTCACTGCGGGACATGTTACAAGAGATCTGCTGAAACTGGTTCTTTTTTCCACCGTTGAACATTGCAGTTGACCTATGCTATTCATTGACTGCATGAAACTTACAGCCAGTGGATCTGATCAGATTTATTATCTGGATGCAGGAGCAATCATCCTGAATAAGCAGAGACTCTATAGTGATAGATGGTATTTATATACACTACCAGTCAGGGCTGGACTGGGACAAAAAATCGGCCCGGGCATTTTGGCCCAGACCGGCCCACTATGATCATAAACACCACCCATCTTTGCACGCCCTTAATTATATGCATACCAACTCCTATTCATTAAAACCACTAATGCCATGTAATGAGTGAGTATAGGAACAAGTGAGAGTTAACAGATGAAATAAGTAAAAATGTGACATTTATTAATACAGTTGAACTATACTACACAGTGGTGAATCCAAAAACAAGCTATAAGCGGCTCTGGCATAACAATACAAGTGTTTCTTACAGGATTTTTGTTAAAACTGTGGTGTGTGGACCTCGGCCCTTCTAGGGGGGTTAGGGGCATGCCCCCCCGTGAGAACATTTTGTGCATTTTAATGTTAAATTCATCAATCTGGTGCACTTTGAGAGTTCAAAATTAAAAGCTCCAACCCATATTCAGTGTGCAAATTAAACAAAGAAAAATTGAAACCTCTTTTAGTTACAGTGTCTATTTACATTACACATACTACATAATAATAGTTATAATATTAATCCAATGACCGTAATAGCCATATTTTGTAAAACAAATGCACTAAAAAATAAAGGAAACTTTCATAATTAGTGTTGTACCAATTTCTATACTTGAAAGAGATAATCACATGATCTTTTATTTTGACGCAAACTGCATCAAGCTTTTATTTTGGCGGAAAACATGGTTTACAAACGCCTCTCATTAAATTTCTAGTGAATTGCAGTAATCGTCAACTATGCAGATGTGGAAATAATCTGTAACTGGGTTATGGGTTCCTACACTCATGACATAGCCTAAGTGTTTTGAAAGTAGTTCTGCTTACCGCAGGCTCTACACTCTCTCATCTCTCTCCTGATCATCACTATCATCATCATCACAGGAGCTGATGAAGGGCAGAAAACATATATTTTGACACATAAAGCGTCTGCTTTAAGGGCCTGGTTCTATTGTTTCACGCTATTTCTCTGCACATTCCTTGCGTTTCTTCTCCATCTCGCTGACTATTTTGACAGATACACACTGACACTGCTGCACGCTCGCTCACTCGTTTAAAGTTGTGATTGGCCCAGCCCAGTGTCAATCAAGAAAAGAACCAATGGGCCGCTGATCTGCGTGTTTCATGGGCTGGTCTGTCAGAAAAAAAAAACTAACACTGACTTTTTTGGACCAATGCATTACACCGGCACAAACCCAGCGCCGCCAATTAAGCAAAACAAAACCAAACGAATGGGCCGCCGATGTACAAGTTTTATGGGCCGTTAAAAAACAAAAAAACAAAAAATTTATGTATATGAGTATGAGATGTATCGGCCCGAAAAGCACGTCGGCCCACCGGGAAAATGCCCGGTATGCCCAATGGCCAGTCCAGCCATGCTACCAGTCAAAAGTTTGGGATCGGTAAGATTTTGAATGTTTTTAAAATAAGTCTCTTCTGCTCACCAAGGCTGCATTTATTTGATTAGAAAAAAAGAAAAGAAAAGAAACTGTGATATTGTGAAATATTATTCCAGTGTAAATCAGCTGTTTTGTATGTGAATATAATGTAAAGTGTAATTTATTCCTGTGATCAAAGCTGTATTTTCAGCATCATTTCTCCAGTCTTCAGTGTCACATGATCCTTCAGAAATCACTCTAATATGATGATTTGATGATCAAGAAACATTTATGATTATTATCAATGTGGAAAACAGTTATTTACATTTTTATTTCAGGATTCTTTGATGAATAGAAAGTTCAAAAGAACAGCATTTATCTGAAACACAAGCTTTTGTAACATTAAATACTACCGTTCAAAAGTTTGGGGTCAGTAAGAATTTTTTAAATAAATTGATTAAATTGATCAAAATGTCTTTACTGTCACTTCTGATCAATTTAATTCATCTTTGATGAATAATACTATTGATTTATTTTATTTCTTTCCCCCAAGAAATTAAATAAAAATTCTTATACATTTAATGTTACAAAAGCTTCTATTGATTTTCATTTGTAATAAACACCTTTCAGAGCTGATATGCGATGAAACCTGAAAAGAATGGGATCGGAAAAGGGCGGATTTGAACTGGTCAAAAGGTGACATCACTGTCATTAGTTGCCATCCTGCTGTTTGTCAGGCTCAACCAGTCAGTAGTTAGTGTAAATAGCCTGTGTCAACAAGATGGGGGACTGTTTGCACTCATTTGAATTGAGCTTAATCGGATCGACTGAGGTGTTTACATGAAGGCTGAACCATAGATCCAATTACTGTTTTGTTTGGTTGCATGTAAATGTAGATATGGTTAAAGAAAAAACTGTTTTACTCTAAGATGCTCAATTACTTCAGTCGTTAAATCTGTATTACATAATGTCCAATGAGTCTAAGACCATGTTGGAAAAAATTAAGCCTAGACATTGAAAAATGTACAACAAAGAATAGTTATGATATGAACCAGGCCCTATATACGATTTAAAGTCCCCCTGTGGTGTAAATCCAGCTTTTAATGTTTATTAGTTTATGTGTCTATGTGGTGTTTTTAATATGCTTTAAGACAAACCATGTGTAAATTCATAAGTCGACAGCATTGCTGAGTGTTTTCTCCTTAAAACTGCAGTGAACCAAAGACAGTCTCAAAAACACGCTTTGAAATCGCTGGTGTTTCTGACGTCACAAACTACCTTGTAACCAATCAGATCAACGTGTGATCGTCAACCAGTGGATCTCTGAGCTGAGTGAGTGAGTGGAGGCGGGGCTCATTTGCATATTTATTGAACCGCGCATACTAAATGAGGCAAGGGTGTCGAGTTACATTCAAGATATTTTAAGGCATGAAGATTTTTGTTTTTCTAGGAAAAAACTTTGAATATGTCATTTTGGTGCTCAAAGATGAGTTTTAAGGGATACAATTATTGACTACAGGGGGACTTTAAGACATTATTTGTAGATCAACAATCAGACAAGCAAAGATTGGCTCACTGAACCTTCTCAAATCATCCTGGTAGCTTGTGGCGTTTCTGCCAGATTATTGAAGCAAAAGGTGTCAATACTTCCAAAGGTTTATGCATCATCGTTCTAAGAAATTCAAGGTAATTGTTTTAGTACTGGTACAAAACTGGAAACAGTATCAAATTGTGAAAATCATTTTAAAAACCCCTCAGATTTCAGGTGTGTGTTTCCCGTAACTCGCTGCTCAACCTCCACAGTGTGACGCTTCACTGGAGAAATGACCTGCTAATCATGGCCGTTTCACAAAACTGCAGCTAGTTAGAAATCGGGATCACTCTGCCAAGCCTTGAAAAACACTAAATAGCCTCAGACTTTTGGACCCCACTGTATATTATAATTATTCCTGTCTGTTATTCATCACTTCATATTTTGAAAGTAATCTGCAAACCAAAGTAGACTGAAACACTGAAAATGGTTTTGAAAGAGTGAAAAGAGCACAGTTGTCCATCTTGGCAGTGACACGAAAGAGATGTCGGGAGGCATTACGTGTGACAGAGCTCAGACAAGCTAGCATCGACTGCATCTGAATGAGAAGCCATTTGAGTGCCAGATCTCTGCTTAGCATCAGCGTTGAGCTCAGTGGCCTCTAATAGGAGATATTGGACCATCCACTGCCTCCTGAAGCCCTCCTGACAAGCCTCTGCTGCTGGACTAACTCAAGACTCAACAGGACTCGACTGCCATTGAACACAGTCATAGCTGCCGGATAATCCTCACTTCTGTTTCTTTAGCTACTAATTGTCATGGCTAGCATGTAACTTTTCCAAAAGTGAGATGAGTGACAGAATGATCGAATAGCCAAGAAGCTTTAATAAAAACAAAGGGCGATACACCACTACAACATACCATTAACTTCAGCACAGAACAAAGAGCTGAAGAAAGAGGCAGGCGATCAATGAAACGGGGAACAGGTGAGAACTAATTAGAAACCATGGTAACAAACGAGCACTCAGGCCAAGACCGTGGCTGAATGCGAAATCACCCCCTATACCCTCAAACAGGGCGTTATTTGAGGAGACAGCCATTAGTGGTGTCCGAAACCATAGTGGACATTATTGAGTGCACTCATTCAATCCCACAATGCACCGCAATAACGAGTGTACAGCCGATGTAATTCGCTCACTCGTTTTCATTCATTTCTTCAAGTGAACTGTATTAGTGGACTAACATAGGGAAGAGTGATTGAGGGTTTAGGAGGTTCAGCCAGTGACAAAGAAAAGCATGACCTAGAAACTAAACGGGAACATGACAGTGAAACTATAAAACTAAACATGACATGACGGTGACACTAATATACGGTGTCATTTAAACTCGGACTCTCACATTTTTGACAAATTAATTTCAATGACTTTTCCAGTCAACTGTGAATACTGGATAACAAGGAGTTCAAAATCATTTGGGAAAGATTGCACACAAAAAGAGCAATTTAGCTGCATTTTCCATATTTTACACATAAAAATGTTCTATAGAAATTACAGTCACACTTTATATTAGACATCTTTAAAGTCAGCATAAAATTGAAAGTTGCACGAGCCTTTTCTCCCCTATTGTGCCGTATATCAGAGTGAAACGCTTCTGGAGCAAGAACAAATGTGGGCGGGGCTTGATTTTGTCTGTGAGGAATTGATTGGATGGTTGTGGTTTGCTATTGGTGGATCTCATGTGAGTGACAGGTTATAGCCCCGCCCTCGTCATCAGAGAAGAGAAGAGATGCTGCTGTTATTCTGATTCAAGATTACCAGGAACATGAATTTAAAACACAGATAAATCATTTATGATAATCACTGCAATATTCCATACAAAAAAACAAGAATTGTCCATTTTGATTTTACAGTGACTTTAACTGTTATGTACCAAGGGCATTCCCTGTAAGCAGGAGAGGCAGTGCCTCCTAAACCACAGCACAAATGTAAAACAACACAGACATTATGAATAACACAACACCTGTGTGAAGCAGCTTTCCTCCGCTGAGCTCACTGAGTCTGAACAGACCCGAGGGTTTGGGGGGGGGGGGGGGGGGGGGGTGTAATTAACAGTGTAATTAATGTTAATGTAACATTAATTACACTGTTCATGTAATTAATCACACTTTGCGTTTATGTGTATGTTCCGCATTTGCAAATCAGTCTAATAAATAATGGTGTTAATGTGAAGACTAATTAAAAAGTGAGTAACCAACTTGATGTCACATTCAAACCTGAAATGACCTTTGATCTTTGAGCGGTTGTCGTTCAGGTGACATTAAAGGTTCATCTCTGTGTCTGTGGCCATCACGCTCTGGTGGCCGATGATCCCCAGATAAGCCGACTACTTAAAAGACCAGCTGGACATTAGCCATCAAATCAAATATATTTGTAATTGTTTTGATTGTTGTTGTTGTTTTCTTGATAGTGTAAGTAATGCTTTTTTTGTGTCAGCATAAAGTTCTCATTTATGAACACCACTGCACAACACTGCTATGTGATTATGTAAAATAAAATAAAATAAAATATAAAACAAAACAAAAAACAAAATAAATAATAACAAGCCATAATTACATACAGGTATTTTTTTTAAATAAATACAATGTAAAAACATGCATGTACACAGTAAGTGCATTGTATCAAATTATTAAATTAAATATTAGTACATAGTAGTTAAAGACACCTAATATAAAGTGGGACTGAAATTACTTTTCCATACATTTTTTCAAATTAATTTGATTAATTTGTATTTTAGGTAGGTCTGGAAATCACAATTTTAAAATAGGCAGTGGCTATCTGCAAAAACCTTTAGATCATATTTACACTGAGTGTTATAAAATAGTAAATAGTAATTAAAAGCTATTGGCACCAACTGTAAATAATCTTATGCTCTTTATTCAGGTTTTTGTTCTGATCTCATGGACTGATTTCATGAGCTGCATGCGGTGCGGTCCGTGTGCCAGCCCGTCAGAAATCAATGTAAGTCTAGATCATTAAATACCTGTTTATTACTCTACACTTTATTTCCACTTATTTAAATATATTTTAAATGTAAATAAAACGCCTCTTCAAGCTGATATGCGACGAGAACAGTAAAATAACCTGCTGCATGTCCTGATAACATCTGCACACAATCATTTCATCTGTCTAGCAATGAGTGTTTGGCAAAATACATTACTTATAAGCATATTTTAAACCATCATAAATAAATATGAAACATGTGTAATCCAACAGAGAAAGGTGATACTCTAATTTGAATATAAAATCATGTATAACCATGTATAGTTATTTTAAGCACAGGATGTCTTGGGAATGTCCTCTTTCTCTGTGACTAACATACTGCAGCTCGTGTCATGTTTCATTCAAGTTTGCATCTAAAACTGAAAAGTCAAGCACATTTGCCCATTGTGTAAGAGATTCCATAACATTTTACTCCAGTTTGGACAAAAACGTCCCTAACTGCTTCATGCTGCGAGACAAAAGTGACTTAACACAAGTAAAATAAGCCTGTGATGAGAAGAAAATAATACAGCAGTCTGGCTATGACAATAGGCCACCAGAAAAGGTTATTTAAAAGCGTTTGAGACAGTGCTCCAGGGACTGAAGTGACCACAGTGAAAGGAAACTGAGGTTGCCATAAAAATATAACCCTTTCACACACTCTTCTATTCCCAGATCTCTATTTAACGTGGCAAATCACCCAAAAGGGATTACACAGAACTGTGCTATGCTGTTTTCCATTTAGCAGCTGCTGTTTTTTCTTTTCTGATGTTGCAATGCCAATGTATCGTTTAGACATCACAACATAAGTCACTAAGAAAAGATAAGACACAGAAAAAATGTATTCAACTATGTCATCACTTAAAGGGCACTTATTATGCCCCTTTTCACAAGATGTAAAATAAGTCTATGATGTCCCCAGAGTGTGTTTGTGAAGTTTTAGCTCAAAATACCGAACAGATCATTTTTTATTTTTCGTTTTAGTGTGTATCCCTTTAAATGCAAATGAGCTGTTGCTGCCAGCACAGAGGGCGGAGCCTCACAAGCTCGCGCTCAGAGTCAGAACGATCAGGACAAAAACAGAAACTCTCAGTAGCGGTGTTCATTTCGCCTCGGGAGTCGGACAATAATGCCCACAGAGCCAGAGAATATATGCTGTATGGAGATGGAACAGGTATAGTTTAGTTTAATTACGATTATAACTTATTTGTCATCTACTTTTCTCCACTATTAATACAAGCCTGCTGTAGCAGACCCCGTCCGAATGATGGCCAAAAATATACTGACGAGTTCAGTGAAGTTTATTGTCCATCACACAAAAGATGAGCGTTAGTTTTACTCCAGAGAATCACTGTAAGAGCTGAGTAAACACAGTATAAGAATTGCGCATTAATGTCTTATCCATAAACACTCTCTTTCAATATCATCAACATACACAGCGAAGTACACAAAACACTCGTTACAACTAACAGTAAACAAATATATACACACCTTTTCAGTGGGGCCTTAATAAACTGGTAAACTTTATATCCGTAAAACGACTCGATGAGCTGTCATAACTCACTTTCATTTCTGCCGTGATCAGTAACGTTAGGCCTATCTCCGGAGACTGTAAGCTGGGTCACGAACTGTTGGAAATGATCCATCCTCGAGTAACAACGAGAAAAAACATGAAAGTGAGTGGTACTTGCACCCACTCGAGCGATTTGTTTGCTAAACTAAAGAAGCCATTCAGCATCGTCGAAAGGTTAAAAGGAATTGGATTGACAGTCGTGTGAGAGCCAATCGTGTTAAACCCGCCAATAGCGCACCAGGTGGATAAGCCAGTTTGTGATTGGTCGCCGCAGGATAGAAGAATGTACAGGTTTCCAGCCTGAGCTAAATCAAATCGCCGGCAGATCTGGCTGGGTTTACCCAGTCTAGTCTACAGCTGTGTTTAGCTCACTCAGGGCGGGTCTACGCTAAAGCTGCAGTGTCAATCAACAGTTGTGGGAGGGGCTTGTGCAAAAGTACGTCACATTGCCCCGAATCTGAGAACGGCTTGTTCTGAGACAGTGCAACAGCCCATAATAGTTTAACAGCCCTTACTTCACTGTACCCAAGAAAAAGCGGTAGGTTACGGCCGATTTTTCATGTTTCAATTCTCCTTGTTAGCTTTGGTATGCTAACGCTAGTTGGATTTGTTCTGGCCAGATGAAATTCAAATGAAGTCCAGGCGAAGTAGAGATGAACTTCAGATGAAGTCTAAGCATTGAAGCATATACACAACTAAGATTATTCAATAAACCCGCAGTGAGGCAGAGCAGCTGTTGCAATTCTCACATACAATGCAGTGCAATTCCCGTTTGAATACATTTTTCAAGAGCAAGTGCAGAGTAGAATCAAGAGTTTTAAAGTTTGGACCTTCATGAATTTTGGACATGGCTACTTTTCTCTCTGTGTAAAAGGTTTTCTGTTCTAATGATGATTGATATAAGGAAAAACCTGGCTTTCTGATATCCAAAAATATTACATAAATCATTCAGAGCCTGATGAAATAAGAACCTGTTGAGAGCAGGAAATTAGCAATTTCAGATGTTAGGTGAAGTCTGACTTCCCATGGTGCTCTGAAGTAAAAAATCCTGTCCAGTTGAAAAGGTTTCAGATGCTGAAATCATATAAAACACTTCATATCTGTGTATCCTATCCAAACAATGACTTATCATTACTTTTAGTAATCAGATTTGCGTGTAGGTTTTAAGTATGATACCGCACACACAAAATACATTTTTACCAAAAAATACAAAAATTATATTTCATTTCACAAGGGAGACTGACCCAGGACGCCGCTAAACTGCTGCACACTTCAACCCCCGCCGTGTTCAAACCAAATCTACACCCTGGAGTCTAAGACTAAAACATGTGCTTTTTTAAAACAGGGAGCTGAAAGACAGCTGCTTATTTGTTTTAAATATTTTAAATAACAAAGTGTCAGGCCAGTGTAATAGAAACTAATGGATTCTGTTGGCTTTGGCACTGACTGATGGAGTGTTGCTGAGAGATCCAGCTTAATCAATGCCAGTTCGTTTTAGCATCAGCCTGATTGGATGTGGCGTAGCGCAGAGTCACATTCAAGCACCTGAGACCTCCAAGCGGAGACACATGTGTCCACAACTCCTACGTCCATCAAAGGTGTCATTTCAGCCATGCCCAGCTGGCCTGAGCGTGAAGAGAACTGCACTCAGGTAGTGCTCGGAGACAGTGGATGTCTATGCAGTGACGCCCAGATTTCAGTTTCTTCCTCTGCGTGTTCTCAGTCTTTTTTTAAAGAATACAACATTTATAACTTACCAGTTTTCTGTTTGGACTTGATCGCCAGCTCGCATATCCGCCTTGCGTTGAACAGAACATAGAGTTGTTCCTCTTTCGTGAGGACATCATCAGCATCAACCTGTACAGACACACAAAATATATAACAAAGATTAATATAGAGTTGATTACCATGGGTATTATTGATCTTTATTAGGGCATATTGTTTTTTAACCATAAAACAGCCTCTATATATGTCATTCTTTTATGTCAAGCTCTTCAGTGTAATTAATTCACTCAGATAAATGCTCAGAATATTTACCATTACTAATTATTGTATAAGAGATTATATATAACTAATTTCATGTAGTATGTAGTATCACTTATTAAATAAAAATGCATTGCATAAAAACAATGCCACCCCAACATCACACTACATTCACAAACATTTGATTTGATATTAAAAGCACTATCAAAGCTTTTTTCATTCCTTAAAATATATCATTATAGATTCATGCATACAAAAAGATAATAACAGACGGACAGATAGACAGACAGACAGACAGATAGATAGATAGATAGATAGATAGATGATAGATAGATAGATAGATAGATAGATAGATAGATAGATAGATAGATAGATAGATAGATAGATAGATAGATAGATAGATAGATAGATAGATACACAGATACACAGATAGATAGATAGATAGATAGATAGATGGATAGATACACAGATACACAGATAGATAGATAGATAGATAGATAGATACACAGATACACAGATAGATAGATAGATAGATAGATAGATAGACAGACAGACAGACAGACAGACAGACAGACAGACAGATAGATAGATAGATAGATAGATAGATAGATAGATAGATAGATAGATAGATAGATAGATAGATAGATAGATAGACAGATAGATACACAGATAGATAGATAGATAGATAGATAGACAGACAGACAGACAGACAGACAGACAGACAGACAGATAGACAGATAGATAGATAGATAGATAGATAGATAGATAGATAGATAGATAGATAGATAGATAGATAGATAGATAGATAGATAGATAGATAGATAGATAGAAAGCTCTAGCATCATTGTCTTGCAGATTCCACTTGGTTTGATATATTATCGTCTAACTAATGGTCATACACAAGACTAGCAGTTTGAAAAAGGGAACAACGGGTGGAATATTAAGTCTGGCTTTAATGCCCATATAGTTTTTGAGGTCACTATATGTACATTTTCTGAGCGATGCACACATTTTGTATCTCTAGTGATAAACAGACAGTCTAATATATCAGGGAGACAAACACAGAACCAACTCTAAGATATCCAGCTATTTTATCACTTTAATATCACTGCATATTCCACGCTCACAAAAGCTTTTGCCAAGTAAACAAAAAAACCAATGCACAATATCTTGAAGGATCTAAGGATTCTCAATAGCATCATATGTGTGTGTGTGTGTGTGTGTGTGGCTTATCCTTTTAATTCATTTATAATAATTTAATCATAATAGTTTATAATTGAATAATTTATTATCCAATTTAATCATCTAATTGTTCATCTTTATTCTTTTATTTTCCTTGCAATGCTTGCTATTGTTGTTTAATCTTATGCCAGTGTGGTTCGAAGGGATGTTTGTCTTCATAAGAGATAAGAGAGAAGTCTCTTTCAAGGTTTTAAGGACAATGTTGAGAAGCAGTAACTTTCCATTGCTTTCGCTTTGGTATGATAACACTTGTTGGATTTGTTCTGGCCAGACAAAGTTCAAAACGAAGTCCAGACGAAGTAGAGATGAAGTTCAGATGAAGTCTAAGCATTGAAGCATATACACAACTAAGGTTATTCAATAAACCCTGTTTATTGCTCTTCCTCTCAGGCTGAAAATATACCTTTAGTTAATACAGTTTTGTTCACTGATTTTGTGAATCAGATAAAAATCTCTAATACAAAAAAAAAAAAAAAAAGATTTCTGACAGGATCATGTAAAGAGACGGGATCCAATATTCCGGCTGTGGAGATTCAATCTAACAATCTCTACAGGTTCTTCATTTTCTATCTCAGTTGGGCTTTTGGTTTATGAAAGTGCTGTATGTAATATTCTTATGTGATATTCTTATATCCAATTATCCACCTTATTCCTACACCCCATGATGCTTTGTGCGAAATATGGGTGTAACTTCCGTTAAGCTGTAAACAATCAGAGAAATGCTCGCTCTGTGACCCAATAATATATATACATTTTTAAAACTGGGTACAAAGAGATGACATTATTCTACTCACCGTTCAACCATTGGACATTAAAAGGACATTTAAAGCGTAAAAGCATCAACAAGAATAACCCCAAAAGCACGACGGGTTGAATATCACTGTAGTAATATATATCTGTATTATGTAACATATGTTACCTTAATCAAAAATGTTCATTTACTTCAGCAATGCATGACACTATTTCAAAGTGATTTCCGTCATTTTGACTGATAATGAATTGTATTTACCTGTGAAAACAAACAAGATTTGAGGAGAATAACGAGAGATTCTTCGTGCATTCCAGTGAATTATTAATGGGAATGTATCATAAATTAAATCGGGAGAACAGACCACAAATGTGCAGTACATGTCCTTTTTCATACTATTACAGAGGAATGCAAAGGGGAAAAAGAAAATAATCACGAGGAAAAGAAAGCAGTGACTGAAAGGAGATCTTGCCGTAGATATTCTTGTCACGTTAAAAGAAGTGTTATGTTATTCTCATGATGTCTGAAATTAATAAAACATGAAGGAAAACTGACGGATCAGCTTTATTTTTAGGGCAACCTTGTGATTTGAAATGATTAGTTTCAGTCTTTTTGAATGGAAGTTCCCCAAACCGGCAGTGCCACCCATCATTCAACACGCAGTGAGCTCGTCAGGAATAAGCTGGATACGTTTATGTAAAATCTCAGGCATGCTTTGTCCACGTTGAGCAGTGAAGCCAGTGCAGGTGTGACTCTGAATTTGGCTTACATTATTTGCCCTTTATCTCTTTAATTTCCTTTCCTCTCTACTGTTACAGCATGCCGGAAATGCCACCATTTCCAGTTATGCGCACATTTATCCATTGGGAAACCTGGAATTTTTGGGCTCTACTAGAACAGTTTTTCAGGCTTTCATGCATATTTGACATTGTTGCATCCCAGTCTGTCAGTGTGTTTCCCGAAAGCATCGTTAGCCAACTGTGGTCGCAAGTTCAGTCGTTATCAGCAGTTCAACGAGTCAGCGTTTCTCTGCTCTGATTGGTCGGCTGGAGCAGTGTGTTGTGATTGGTCGAGCGCTTCGAGTGTGTTTGGGAAATGTCCCGCCCCTTACCATAACCGCCAGTTTAACACACTACTAACTAACTCAACCAGGCCCCGCCCCTTTATTCTGCGCATTAATTATTATAATGAGGAATATTGTGGCGTGTTCATTCCCGGAAGAAACTCAAGACTACAATGGAGGCGTTCCAGGGAGTCTTTAAGCTAATGGTCTTGAAGCAGTTTTCCTTATGTTAAATCCCATTTTCGGGTATAGTGTATTAAGTTATTCACTGGAAACAAGAGTTCATTGTTTATTTATTTATTTTTTCAACCTCTATATTTTATTTCCTTCTTTAATGCTAACTAATAACTGCCAACTCTTGTTACATAGAAATGCTTTCCCATTAACAGCACTCGGATTTAGCTTGCCTTACAATGTCCAGAAATCCATATCTTAAAGAATAAAACGCATCCAAGCTGGAAGAGTTGCTCACAGCCATAATTAGACGTTCTGTTCCTGAACAAGCTACGGTTATATGAGAACCACCGATTTACTATCATCATCCTCATTTACCCAAAGCATGCGTGCTATTTATAGATGAAAAACAGCCACATCAGGCCTTTAGAGATTATAGTGCGTCGCTTGTCGGTTTCAGTGCTTATAAGATGGAATTAATTTTTCTTGCATTGACACAGAGAAAATGAACCTTGCGTTTGCTAAGAGCTTGTCAACACTGATTGATCTCAGTCTCAGGGAAGGTGTTTGATAGACCTGACTGCAGTTTCTTCACTGGTTGTTTAACACTAGCACAGCACGTGCTCAGCACACACTTCACATTCATATCAATGGCACTGGCTTGGCTGACTTACTTTTTTTTACAACAAAAATGAACATCACTGAACTTACTTAAGCTGGACTATGACACTATTTTCTTCTAGAAACAAACTTTGTTCCATTATTTTCCTGTTATTACTGTAAAACTGCTTTTATATGTGCTCAGCATACAGTTCTCAATGGCACTTGCTTTACTGGCTTACTATTTCCAATTGAGATACTGAAGTGTGTATCTGATCAACTTTCCTATCCCATAAGGCCACGGGAGACGAGTTGTGAACGGCAGTGAAGTGACACAAGTGATTCTGGTAGGTCATGTGACAGTGAAAACATACGTCCAAATTTCATTCATCCTACCCATATTCATACTATAGAGTAGTACAACACACTTGACGGCCTCAAAGTAAAGGTCCTTGCACACCGAGTCCGAAATTTTCATATGCGTTGTTTCGTGTTCGTATTTATTTTTTAACGTGCAAATATTTCGGACGAGAATTTCGGACTCGGTGTGCAAGGACCTCGAGTATCAGTTTCGGATGCAGCGAGTATTTTTCCTACAGTGGCATTTTAAAATCCTACAGTTAAGAATCAAGGCACGACTGAAAAGCAGCATGTTTCATTTTCACGGAAACGGCAACTTCTCCGATTGGAGGATCCCATTTCAGTGTGATCGGCAGTAAAGCCTTGTGGCATCTATCTACAGGAACATACACCTCACTTAAACTTTTAGCCTTTTATGTTCAAACCGGATTCAGACAAAGATGGAGAGACTCAAGAAGAAGTGACAACATGTAGACAACATTTCTGATTGGTTAGTTGGTAAATTTATGAAGCTTATGTGTAGTTATCTTCTAGTCATTGATTAGCATATTCTGTCTTGATAATCTATAAATCGTGTTCAGGGGGCGGGGTTTATGTAAATTCTAGGCTTGGTGATGTCACTAACCCGGGAGAAATGTCGTGTAGTCTCTATCAGCCGTTTGTTGTAGTCCTTAAAAAGCGATTTCTTTAAAATCAAATATCTCCCTTTGCTTTGAACTTTGAGCGTTGTAACTTTGCAGATGTTGTTTATGCTCAAACAGCAACATTACACACTAACTAAAGTTAGACAAGTGAAATCATAATCAACCATACCTTTAAATAGAAAAGTGTTGAAGGTCGCAACAGGATTCAAGAGTGAATATTTCATTATAAGGCAGGCTTGTTTTCATTCTTCACAGGTATGGTATGTCATTTTTTGGATGTTACAGTGCCTTCTTTTATCTAAGCATAAAACGCAGAGACGGGAAGCAAGTCGTTCATCGGCTGATTTCTCCTGAACGGTCTAAACACTGTGGCTTTGTGGAGTGATGGACCCCACACCGCAAAACTGGCTCGACCAATGGGGTTTCTTCAGTCAACAAATGCACTTGAAACTGCTATTTTGTTGCAATGCAAGCATTAGAATATGTAGTTGTAACATTTGGTGACACAGAAATGACACACAATCAGTAATGTCAGACAACCATGAGTTAATATTGCATTTTGTCTATTCACTAAGACAGTTTAGCTTGTTTTCTTATGAATATAATGAATTGGATTACTATGGGTGTCATTTGCACCTGATATTTGACATCCATGAAGAAATGTAGTTGGAAGTCAGACTGACATTAATCAAGATGGATAAATATGAAAATGTCCAGTAGTTTGACTCGAATGCAGTAGCACTAATTTAGGCATTAAATCAACATTTTCTTTTTGTGTCTAAAAACATTTACCTTTCACGGTACACGGCAGTCAACATTTCACACTTATATAAGCACAGTAGCCAGGCAGGATTTCATTAAATTAAATCACAATATTTTCCAAATGGCCAGGCCAAAATCCCAAATTAATGAAATGAATAGCATGTCTTTTATCTTACGACCGAGTGGTCGAGTGACTCTCAACTCTACTGTGCACTGCCATGTTTGGATATGATAATGAGGCCAGCGTCTCATAGACATTTTTATTTTATTTCCAGAAAGGCAGAGGTAGAAAAACCAGAGACGATAAAGGCATGATAAAAGAGCACAGCAGAAATCTGTGTCCTCGGATGAGAAAGACGGACCTGAGTGGAATGTGTTGAAATGGCTGAAATATCATGCATTTTCATGAAATCTCTAAAGGCCTGTTCACTCCAAAAAAAAGATATTTGACATTTGATATAGACTGCAATAAAGCAGAACAATGAATCAATTTAAAAAGGCTATGATTCGCCTGTATGTGCTTGAAGTCTTCCACACAGACACTGTCTTAATCTTTGGTTCGCATAACTTACATATAATAGCGTAACCTTTGCTTGTCGATTTATGTAAAATATCAACCCAGTGAACCCACGTCCTTTACATAATCACCAGACGATCTCGGTGAATAAGCAAGATGTGTGATATAACAATAGATGGAGGAAATGCATAATTTTAGTTTGTGATTAATAAGAAGATGCTGTGCCGCTTCAATTAATTGCAGATTCGTCAAAACGCAAAAATTAATGTAGCTTTGGTCGCGCTAAACCCGTACTTGCTGGAAAAAGTAGTTAGCTACTAGAAAAGCTATCTATCCACTTCTTCTGGTTTACGCAGATCTTCTTCTTTGCTTGTTTTTGACACTCAAGATGCTGCACTCTTTCAGAAGATGTGTAACAGCGCCCCCTACCGCATGACAGTGAAAACACGGATTGCCGTAAAAACTTGTTAATGGCGGGGAAAGAGTTAAGTGAAAAAATGTAAGTCAGATGTTTGAAGGGAGGGGTTGAACAAGTTAACCCTTACTGGCAGATGGCGTAACTGCACTCTTCTGAGACAGTAGACAGTAAGGTTTCCTTAAGAGGGTTTTCAGTGAAGAAAATCACCACTAACTTCCTCCTGTCAGCTTGAGTAGTAGAGACGGACAAGCATGTGACTCGTCCAAAGTAAATTGAAGTCAGCCAACCCAAATTGTCTGCTTCATAGTGGCAATCACAGTCTCAATCACATCATCCTTTCTAGCCCTGTTTTTCCACCTCCACGCCAGACTGGGCATTTCTGACGCCGAAACATCTGACCCCACCGACTGGCAGCATCTGTAAACATAATATTCTATCCATCAATATTTTCTCTTTTCTCAAGTAAGGAGGTGAAGGGAAGTCATATTTTGGGCACTGAAAGGGTGTACAGAGGAGAGACATTTATGGCTACGCACAGTAAACAACCACAAATGGAACAACATTTTGCCACAAGTAAATATGGGAAAGACACAACTTGTTTGGTGTTCTGGATGGGCCAATATAGAATATTCCAGAACCCAATCCAAGCAGGCGGGAAAGAAGACCAAGATATAAATTTGCTCAGGACTGGTTTAATGTTATGCAGAGGCAAGTCCAGTGAGAAACAGGACAACACATTCAAACAAATCTACAGTTCGCAAAGTAGAAAACAGATACAAGACTTAGGAGAATAAATCCTCCTTAAGAACGTTGTACATTGTGAGATATTACGCATCAGCCAATGCGCAATTTTTTTTTTTGTTCCAATCAACTTTTTTTTTTTTTTAAATCAACAATTCTATTTAAATTTAGTTGAATACTTCAATAACCGATGACAGACAGAGAAAATCCCCAATCAAAGATTTATCTGGAATGTTAACTTATTATAGGACTTATTTATAGGCATATGAATGAATATTTTACTGTCCATATTTTAATAGCAACACTGTGAATTCAGCGAATTAGCCTAAAAGTTTTGAATGTCTGAAATGTACATCTAACTCAAGGAATTACAGAATAAATAACATGGGATACAATATGTATTATATTTTAAAATAATAGCACTAGTAAAAACATCTAAACTGTTTGTGCCAATACTGGGAAACTTTTCACTTCAAAATTAAAATAATACTCCACAAATAAAAACATGAATGTGTCCCCGAATCCACATTAACAAATGACATAAAAACGTTGATATTCAACTTAGAATGATAGATCACTGTTTTCCACAGAGCGCGACACTGAACTGAGTTCCTATTCAGTCAGTCACGTTTGACGCTGCGTCGGAGCTGACGTCTGCGAGCCCAATCACCTCCAAGTGGTCACAGAACGAGCCAATGAACATTGGCCAGTGCGATTTGCATGTATTTTCCCGTAAAGTGACAGCAGCCTAATCTTCCTGCTGCCGTCTCTATAACAACACTAATCAAACAACAAAAGCTGTTCTTGACGGAATAACTTTTGTAACTATATTTGTAATGTACATTTTATTCATAAAGTGCAGTGTTATTTTACATTTGATTAGTTTCTGAACCTGAATACCTGAAAATCTTAAAGCACTGTTTATATCAGTCGTATCTTTGTTCAGTTGTGTTTATTTGCGCGATTGCTAATTTGTTTATTTGTTCTTTTTTAATTATTTACAGTACTTATGTTTAATAATGCTTGAAATTGATATTAGCTTGGCTAGTTGTTTTTGCTATGCTATTTTTAAACCACAGGCAAACGCTCCTTGCGTAAGTGTGCTTTAGCTTGTTGATTGTTGTTCATGATATTCAGCTACAATTCAATGTTTTGCATTAAGACTTAGAATAAATGTGGATGATATCTACGTTTTTTTACCTCATTGGAATTGAAATTAGAAAATTGATAAAAATTGGAATTGATAAGCAGAATTGGAATCAGAATCGTTAAAATTAAAATGACACCCAACCCTACTTGAAAAAAAACTCTCCTTGGTCGCAGTCACGGCTCTCTAGTTTAAGAAAAACAAGCATGTCGTTTTGTCATGATTGCGTGCTTGAGTTCTCACTGGCTTCAGACTAGTTGAAGTAGTCGACTACCTGACTAGCCTACGCAAGCCATGCAACCAACACAATAAAGCGATGCCAGATTCACATTCATCTCTTTTGGCTTTTAACGCCACTCACTGCACAGTTCACTTTGAAAGCGCAAGTACAAGAAGAAACCTAATATCATTTAACAGAAATGTCACCACAGGTACATTTTCCCACTGAGCCTGGGATGAAACTTGTGAATTCACCCCTCAGAGTGTCATAACAAACATCATTAGCATCTGGGTGTGACTGCTCACCTGATTTGGCCAGTTAAAGCAGAATATGCATCTGCGGACAGCGAATACATTCTCACTCCTGCTTAATTCACATTTATTCAGAGAATGCATTTGATACGATTCAGTTTCATGGCCAGAGCTAATGAAAACAAGATCCCCTGTCAAGATACACACGTGGCTTTATGTTACGGGGTCACACAAGTCTGACCTCATTCGCTAAACGTCAACGGCTACTTCCTCAAGAGAGTCGCCAGCAGTCAGCAGCTGTTCTTGAGGATGGCATTCCTGAGTCTAATCCAATCGGATGTATATCATCCTGGTGCCATTCATAGCTGGTTTACACTGCTCTAAGAATTTTGAATTGAAGCGGAGCACAATGCAGAGATACAGAGATACAGAGATTCGTCATCGCTGCGAGGTGTTCCTCAATTACGCCAAACAGACCGCCGATTGTGAGGCTGGCTGGCAACAACACACAATAACTGGCAGGGAAGCGATCGTCTTTTCCACTCTATCAAGATACTGAGCATGAATCGGGATTAAGCTTTCCCCAGAGGCGGATCACAAGTAATTAGTCTGTGCCTCACAATTATTTCTGAAAACTATTCCTTCTCCATTGGCTTGACTCCCAGCCACCAAAGTAAACATTAGAGTCAAGGGGGAAGCTGAGATATTCTAATTTATAGCATTTCATTCAAAACAGTCTTCTTTTTGTTAAACAGCGCTGGAGGCCGTCCAGGAAGAAAACGAGAAAAATACACAGAGTATAAATACGCCAGGGTTTTGCACTCCCTGTGTTTGAATGACACCGCGCATTTATGTCTTTTCAAGGAAACACCTCAACTAATATTGAGTTTACTGTATTTAGGCTTAAGAGAGCAGGAGATATCCAGCTTGGCACTGTGTGACTTTATGATTTTATGAATAGGCTGCTGACTCTGCCTGACCCATTAATACTAAAACAAACACGGTTTCTGCAGATTTGCACACTGTTATATTTTGAGTCGTACCTCATTAAGTTATCATTTATAGCAATATTTCCTCAGACGAATGGTAGAACTAATCATGTGATTGTAACGTGTAGTAGAGGAATAGTTGAGGCGTGGCTCTAAATGCAGCTTATTTATTAAAGAAAACCAGATCTCAGCAGCCAGAGCCGGAAAAAAATCACAGTATACTAGTCATATCAGATCTACAAGACATGGTACAATAATAACCAACAAGGGACTGGTGATGTGCACTTCACAAATCTTGTTCTGAATCAGTGGTTTGGAGGTTGTTTCAGACTCATCAAGTCAAACAAGGCTTTGTTCCGTCGTTCTGATTCGGCCCTTGTTTTCCCGCTAAAGGGTGTTGATCCGATGAAGACATTAACAAGTGTCTAACGCTTTAACTGATCTATGGTCAGTTTTATAATGCAGGATAATTATTTAATGGATTGTAATAATACTTATGTGTGTATAACACAAAAAGGCCTAGTTTGCACAAGTCCTGCCAAAGGTGTAATTATACACTGAAGTAATTAGTACAAGAGACATCTGACAAACAAAGGTATAAATACGCCGAGTGAACGAGGAACTAAAGATGACACAGGTAAACAATGGCTGTGTCTGAAATCGCCCCCTATACCCTTAAATATGGCACTATTGAGGGGACAGCCATTAGTAGTGGTGTCCGAAACCATAGTGGACGTTATTGAGTGCACTCATTCAATCCCACAATGCACCACAATAACGAGTGAACAACCGATGTATGCTCAGCGGCTAGAGAATACCCATAATGCACTGCGACGGTTGCACTGAATGAGCCGCAGCTGAATCATGCATCCACCCGTTTTCCAATCCGCTGGTTCAATGTGGGTACAGCGTAATATCATACAGGGATACAATCCAATTAACTTGATTATTAAATAGTTTAATTAAGGTTTGTACATAGTTTCCATGCACACAGCCAGTGACTAACCGAGGGAACAGATTAAACACAGGAAGAATTGAGAAGAATGCAACGAGGAAAGAAAATACAAACTAAGAGTCTTCAACATGACAGTGATCACATGACAAGTACCCACATACTGATTTATATTAGATTACCCTCACTAATAATGTACCATGGTAACCACATAATAATGCATTGTAAGTGCTACAGTGACTGTCACCACAACACAACTGTGTTAAGGGACAAAAAGACTGAAACTTTTGAAAGTTTCAAGGGGATGCCATGTTCAGTTCGTAATATATAGATTTATACATTTCTGAAGGAAATATGAATTTATGATAATATTTTGGTCTCTAGATTCTCAGGTCCTTCCTTCACTCTAAACAAACTTGGGCTATTTTTTGAACCCAAATCCTGGGTTAAGCTTTTTGGGTTATTCTTTCAGTGTTTGGGTAGTTCCTGGGTCATTTTATGATTTTATTCAAAAAAAAGATACAGAATATAAATGCTTAGAAAGTTCAAATATGTTCTCAGAACTGTACACTCATTGTTTACGGACAGGTTATGGAGTCAGTCACAGCATATAGCGAGTATTTAAAAAAAAAAAAAGTGTAGAGGATTTAGGTTAATCCATAAACATTACTTCATGTATGAAGTAAAAATTAAAAAAATTAAAAAACTAGTACTGTAGTAAAAATGAATCAACCCAGTATGCTGGGTAAAATGAACCCAACATGTGTATTGTCCTATGTTTACCCAGCCCTTGGGTTGAAACAACCCACATTTGGTTGTTTTAAACCCAGTGTTTTTGTAAGTGTGTGGGATTCTGGGATTGTACGTGTAATCACTGACCTCTCCTGAACAAGCTGCACATATCATGCAGTCGTTATGTGATTTGGTGGAAACTGTTACTATGGTGCATTCTTGTGAGATTAATGCTGTTGTGAATGTTAAGCTAGTTTAACGTGTAAATGAGTGATTCCAGGATTGGGACGCTGGAGAGCTCGTTTCAGAGGCTGTTCCTGTGTGGCGGGCCCAGGGCGAGCTCAGGCGAGCTCAGGCCCAGCGAGCGGACATGGCAGCACTGTTCACGTTAGCCACACCGAGACCAGCAGTGGTCAAGCTTTGCATCATCACTGTGGGCAAACACAGTCACGCTCCAAAACGCTTTGTTTGTCATCATTTCTGAGAAGCAAACTATGTACACAGTATTTGTGGGCTTCAGTTTTTGGCAGTAATCAAGCAGATATTTGGTGCTGAGTTGACTTTACTGCGGTTTCTGCAAGTTTTGTTCAAACTTTCCCAGAACAATGGAAAGAGAGGCGGACAGTCATGGGGTATATTGTTTTATGATCTGGGATTGATAATTACAGTTTTTAATGTTGCTTACACAGTAAAAAATGGTTATTTGAGGCACACTCAGTGAAACCTTTCAAGCACATTATCTTCTTTATACTCAGTTTGAGATAAACACAGCTCTCTACATTAAACACATCTCTCAAAATGCACAGCTCTGGTGTTTCATTCAGAAAACACTACCATTGAATTCATTTACCCATTACCCACATCAGTGGTTCACTTAGAAAATAGAGCTTGAGCGCTATATAAAGGCATTACGTTCTTGGTTTGGCCGACAGTGGAGGAGCGAGAGAACGAGGCCGAAGGAGAACGATCCCAGAGATTGGCATGACACGTTTAACTTAGGCATTTCTCTCTAAGCGGATCTGCTATAGCGAGAGGACGAGCGTGAGTCGACAGCTTCATATTCGGCTGACACTGACTCAGAAAAACATATGTTTATTAATAAACTGTTAAGATGTTCAGACAGTCTGCAGACGCAGTCATTATTTTTTGCCGGTACACTGCAGCAGGCTTTATGTGTGCGCTTGAGTGCTTCATTTATGTTTAAAGGCTCATTATTATGGTTCAGTATTTCTCTGTAATGAAGAAGAATATTACATTTAATACTCTTTCTCAGCTCTGAAACTCAAACCATTTTTGAATGCCCACCACCACTTTATATTCAAGTAATTACATTAATATCATAAACATGCAACTAGGCGGCTTAACAATCTGGTGCTCTTCGGCTATTTTTTATTTATTAAAAATGTTTAAAAAAATGTACATTTTTTACTCCATCGGAATGGTACGAAACTTGGTAAATGTTTTGGCACTTGCTGTGTGAACACACACACACACACACAAAATTATGGGCATGATTCGAAAAGGTTAAATGGTCCTGTAAAACATAGTCCAACTTGTGCTCCTCGCGGTCTGAAATGACGCATTGGAAATGAATGGGAGACGGATTTCCTCTAGTGGAAGCGTTTGGTACTGCAGCCGAACACACTCTCACTGAAAGCTATTTTTTGAGATATCAAGCTCAAATTTGGAACAACTTGTTTAGATTTATGGCTTTGATTTTCTTGCAGTTTTAGAGTAAAACGTGTTTTGAATTAAACATTTTGAACGCAAAAATTGAAAATAGTATTTTTGTGCATTTTTCATACCAATAAACGTAAAATTCAGTCATTTTTTTAAGTTCACTTTTTCAAACTTTTTTCACTTGAGCAATAATCTGCCAAGTGTCGTCTGTGAAAAGAGATCAAACTTAAGTCTGTCGCTCTAAAGCTTTACCACAGTTTAAGTTGGAATTTTATTTTCAGGTCTATGCTCAAAAAGTGAATAAATGGATTATAAATACAGCGGAAATATAATTTAGCACCATAAAATCCCCTAAACATACAAAATATTAAATAAAAAACATTATCAAACTAAAATATAGTACATTAATTTCATTGAAATAATAAAATAAACAACAAAGAGCACCATGACCGAGCACTAGTCTAGAAAAAGCCCTACTCTATACCATACTGCATTTACAGCACTACAGGAACATACTCATAACGCCCTGACCATTCACGTCATGTTTTTAAGAATATGATCATAACAAACAACAGCATGCATTTGAGAGGCAACTGCAACAACACATAATCACTGAAAACACAATCTTCAGTAACATAAATACAGTGACATTTCAGCTGCGGTAATCATAACACGTGCGTGCAAGTGAATCTACAGTCTGAATCTGACAGATAATGTCATAACAAAAGTCCCAAATCAGACGAATTTCCACCTCAGTGGACAATAAAGATTCTATTCTGTTCTGTTCTGTTCTGTTCTGTTCTATTCTATTCTATTCTATTCTATTCTATTCTGTTCTATTCTATTCTATTCTAAAAACAACAGTACTAACAATGGAACTCATGACAATGAGATCACTTATCAGTTGTTCTATTACGGTGTATTACTGTATAGTCTATAAGTCCCACAGGGATTAGCTAGGGATTGACCTTGAGAAGATACACCACCAAATCATTTGTATTGCAGATAAAAGGGGTCAAAGATCACGGGTGTGTGGACATAAGCCCTCCGTCCCCCTGAACGATCCTTAAAGACTTCAGTCTGAAGAGAACATTTTGTCGTCATGCTCTCGTTCAGTCGCAGAATTATCGTCCTTCCCCATGAAGCACAAAAGGAAGAGTTAGGCAGAATGTGTTTAATAACACAAAAGTGGATATGATTTATACTTCCAAGCTGCAAAAAGGACATAAACTAATAAGGAGCTATTTCAATACTGGTACAGTACGGCAGACACACAGTCATCGGGCAGGGAGGAGAGGAAAGAGTTCAGGAGCAGGTGCAAAATCTCCATTAAATTATAAGTTTATCTATTTGTTTATTGATTGATTTAAATTTTAGCTGCATTAACTTTTTTATTTATTTTTTGATCTGTTGCTATTTGTGTCATATTGAATACTAATGGTGTTCTGTCCTGTTTGGAGCCGTGTGGTATAATTCACTTTCAGTGTAACAGAGTGAACAGCATCTCGGACATTGTGCAAATCATCTTGTGCTTTACAGAAGAACATTCAGAAGACTGAAGTGCAGACGCTGTAAAGGACAGCCTGGAGGATCTGAAAAATTATTAACATAATATATTTCCTCATAATTGTGTACATATTCCCATGTATATGTGAATATATGTAGTACATATACACTGCCGTTCAAAAGTTTGGGATTGGTAAGAAGTCTGTTCATCTCACTAAGGCTGCATTTCTTTGATTAAAAAAATAAAAAAAAATAAAAAAAACAGTAATATTGTGAAATATGATTAGAATTTAAAACAACTGTTTTCTATTTTAATATACTGCAAAGTGTAATTTATTCCTGTGATCAAAGCTGTATTTTCAGCATCATTACTCCAGTCTTCAGTGTCACATGATCCTTCAGAAATCACTCTAATATGATGATTTGATGCTCAAGAAACATTTATGATTATTAGAAAACAGTTATTTACATTTTTATTTCAGGATTCTGTGATGAATAGAAAGTTCAAAACCGTTTGTAAAATTATACACTACCGTTCAAAAGTTAGGGGTCACTAAGATTTTTTTAGTGGTGGGGGGGTAACATAAATGAATACTTTTATTCACCAAGAATGAATTAAATTGATCAAAATTACAGTAAAGACATTTATAATGTTACAAAAGCTTCTATTTCAGATAAATGCTGTTCTTTTGAACTTTCTATTCATCAAAGAATCCTGAAAAAATTGTATTAGAGTGATTCATATTAGAGTGATTTCTGAAGGATCATGTGACACTGAAGACTGGAGTAATGATGCTGAAATTCTACATATTCACATAGAAAACAGCTGTTTTATATTGTAATCATTTTTCACAATATTGTTTGATCAAATAAACACAGCCTTGATGAGCAGAAGACACTCTTTCAAAAACAGTAAAACATCTTGTTCTCTTCTAGTTTCCAACAACCAGCATTATTTAATAGTTTTTGAATTAGCATTTATTTTTTATATTTGATTAATTTTAGCTTAAAATAAAATGTATTTAGATGTAACCACGTGAAGCACATTTTTAGGTTCCCATTTTCATCATTTTCGAACACAGATCACAGCCACTGCATGTTTGATCTGAAAGAAGAAGAGGTCGTTCTCCGTCACACACCAGACGAAGCAGCGCACATCTCCACGAGGACAGGCGTATTATGGAAATGCTAGTATATGTTTGTTTTCTTTCTTTAGGTATTTTGTCATTCATTGCATCACAGCCTGACTTTTCCTTCCTTGTTGTTGGCGTGAGTCACCAAAAGAAAAACAAAAAAACCCAGTAAAAGGAGGAGAAAGAAAGAGGGCAGTGATCTTGTAAATTACAGCCTTGCCATGGTGTTTTTAATGGCACGTCCACAATCTGGAAAAGACATGAATATGTTGCTTCTGACATATTACACCACATGAATGTTTGAGCCTGGCCCGTACGAAGCCTGTGAGTCAGTGCCACTCCTCCTCAACTGTGCAATTTGCATTTGATGATAGAAACCACAGACCACAAGACTGGTTGTCCCTTGGAAATGCTCGCAAAACCACATTCTGACTTAGTGCAGCATTTACTTCCTAATTACAGTGTTGCCTTGGCCAGATACGGCTGAAGATCTGCAGTGGAAACAGTGTGTGTTGCTTTAGTGTGGCCCGTTTCCCCCCTCAGTGAAAAAAGTCATGTTTTTTATCTATTATATAAGATCTTTTAATATACACTACACTTTTTGTTGTCCACCGCCAACACGGCATTTTCATTTTCATCCACAGCTTAGAGACGGGTTATGTAAAGTGCAGAGTGGACGCTGGTGTTCAGCAATACCGTGATGGATGGCACTGGTGTGTAACTGTACACCGGACGGGGATGTCTGTGCGCAGCGGTCAGCATCTGTTAACCTGTGCGGGCTGGGGTCATTACAGCCGCGGCTAGATTACGGATTAGAGGAGATCTGCTTTTAATTCTCTTAAGTGCTGTCTATTTCGGGATGCTACAGATGTTACGCTCATAACTAAGATGCTAACAATGTGTTGAGATGTTTGAGGGACTGAGATGTGCACAACAGCCGCTGTTCTCTGTAAATGCACACGAAATGCACTCTCTGAAACATCACAGGTGTGTTGTGATGGACTCGGACTTGCATTCTCAAAGGCCCGAGGCAGGGGAGCGAATGGACAAATTAAAGGATTTGAGGCAAGCAAATATGATTAAGAATGAGTCTGAAAGCCCTTCAAAGAGATGTCCTGCGACAAATGAATGTTGACATGTCTGGAACACACACACACACACACACACACACACACATGGGAAAGGATGAACACCAAAAGGTCTGTAGCTTCAGACAAACGCTCAATCTACAGTAGTGGCCAGAAGTGACGTCCAGAAGGGATATTAGTGTTTAATGACCCTACGAGTTCAATTAAACCATCAAAATATGAGGCAAATACTGTATCTGATATTTTTTTAAATATGGAGGTCAAACAAAACACTAAACCTGGTTAAGATATTTACCTGACAAAATTATTTGTCAAAAAAGGCAAAATGCAGCTAGTTTTTATTCACTATGCAAGAAGAAATTAAATAGAAAAACAGTAAGAAGCATACATGACTACACCATAATCAGTTATTCATATTTTGTAGGTTCTCTCTTGTAAATTATGTCGCACAATTTGTCATGTTTCATTGTGTTATTATCACAAATAAAACAATTGACTCCAAGCACAACTACAGTACACAATATGACTACAAAATCCTTAACAGATGTTTATTAATATCTGAATAAAGGGTGATGTCACCATACAACTGTACTGTATTACTGTTTAATTACTATTTATATCATGATATTGGTAGTAGAGGAAACGTTTTTGGTGAATCAGTTTTTGGCGATTACACAATCGCTGAATACAACGCAAAAATCAACAAAATGGCAACTTTTTTTGCGATCCTGCATAATTCCTCTTATGCTCTATTTCTAGACTTATTGCCCTTGAACGGTCAAATACACACATAATTATGCCTGATGTTATGTCTTGAGTGAACCAGTTTGGGATGTGTGTCAGTATTGTATCCGCGCATTACTGTAGGTCTTAAAGTGAAAGCAACCTAATATATAGCGGCTCCTGTCTGTGTCATTAAAGTTAATCAAACAACAACAACAACAACAACAACAACAACAACAACAACATCAACAACAACAACAGGGGAAAACAAACAGTCCTTAAACTTAAAGCACTGTTTATATCTGTATAATGGGTATGTGGTATCCTAATTATTTAAAAAAAATATATACCACTACAAAATCAGTCATTCTGATCACAAAAAATATCACAAAATCCTAGTAGGACTGATATGTATATTCAATTAATTCTTCGGTTACACTTTATTTTAAGGTGTCATTGTGACAGTGTAATCATACATTTAAGTGCTGAGTAATATTAATGAACTACATGTACTTACTATAGGGTTAGGATAGGATTAGGGTTTGGTTGAGGGTTAATTGCATGTAATTATGCATCATTTACTGTTATTACTATGATAAGTACATGGGACACTGTAAAATAAAGTGTTACCAATTCTTCAAACAAAATAATTATTTGTAATAATGTGCACCATCATTCGCAATAAGACAAGAAACGAGTATTAAGGTAAACATTCTGATTCAATCAACTTCCCGTTGTTCCTGTACTGTATCTGCACTGTATCCATGGTTTAATACCAGCTTACAAGTGTGGCCAGCATCTTCATAATCACATCAGAAGATGTCTCTAGCTCTCGCACCCCTCTTCATTCATGCCCTGACGACTAATCCGTGTGTTCTGCAGCGCTACTCTTGAGAAAATGAGTGCTAATGTAATTAGCCGTAATATAAACATTGCCCATGACCAAAAGTGTATTCTCTAATAAAGCTCATTTCTATGAGCTACTGTAAGATGTTAATGTCATTTGAAGGACACTAGCTACAAACATATCTAACATGGCCTGTGAAATTACACCAGGGCTTTGCTGTCACTTCCTTTTAGTCGCACCTCCGGCGCTTTAACCGTTATCAAGGATCTGGCCTCCGCGCGCTCTACGGCCGCTGTCAGACGCTCTACTCATGCGTGGCAGAATAACACACACTCGTGAAAAGCTTTTGGTTTAACGTGATAAGACGTGTTGTGAAGAGTGACTCTTTGCCACAGCTTGTCTGTAGCCGATTAGGAGGACACCTTTCCTAGATGATATCCTGAGTAAAGGGGACACAATTATAAACTAGATTACAGCTCATCCAGGGTTTGAAATTAACACCCGCCAACCCACCATATGCAGGTAACGCCGTCAAATCACCAGCCAACTTATTATGTTTACTCACTTTGCTGGGGAAGTTTGTGTAAGTCAAATCTGCGCAGATTCAGCGCAAATACTCGTGAGTCATCATGATATATTAAAGGGGAGTTATAATGCCCTTTTCACAAGATGTAAAATAAGTCCCCAGAGTGTGTATGTGAAGTTTTAGCTCAAAATACCCCACAGATATGTTTATATAGCATGTTAAAATTGTCACTTTTTGAGGGTGAGCAAAAACACACCGTTTTTGTGTCTGTCCCTTTAAATGCAAATGAGCTGCTGCTCCCGGCACAGGGGGCGGAGCTTCAACAGCTCACACACACATGCACTGAAAATGTCAATGTTTATGTTCAAACCGGATTCAGACAATAATAGAGAGACTCAAGAAGAAGTGACAACATGTAGAAGCAATAGGACATTTCTGAATGGTTAGTTGATGAATTTATGAAGCTGATGTGTAGTTATCTTCTAGTCACTGATTAGCATATTCTCATGATAATCTATAAATCGTGTTCCGGGGGCGGGGTTTATGTAAATTCTAGGCTTGGTGATGTCACTAACCCGGGAGGAATGTCGTGTAGTCTCTACCAGCCGTTTGTTGTAGTCCTTAAAAAGCGATTTCTGTAAAAGCAAATATCTCCCTTTGCTTTGAACTTTGAGCGTTGTAACTTTGCAGATGTTGTTTATGCTCAAACAGCAACATTACACACTAACTAAAGTCAAATCATAATCAACCACACCTTTAAATACAGTGTGTTGCGCAGAATCTGCTCATATCTGGCTTACTTGAACACACTCGTCACTACACAACAAATAACGGCGCGCTTGTTCATTTGCATTGAAGCAACAGCGAAGATTAAAAGCATTTGGTGAACAGAAATGACATTATTATTTTCCAACATCCCACATGTTTCTGATGTTCTCTGTACTGTATTGATCTGTCCGTCTAAAACAGATTTTTGATGAAAAGGATGAAAGAGGACGGGAGGAGATTCTGGATGACAAGATCTTGTTTGAATAAGAAATCCAAATTAAATTTTATATTTACATTTTACATTTTAAGCAATTTCTTTGCAATTAAGTAATTTTAAAAGTGGTAATTGCAAGTTACAAGTTGTGGACAGAGACTCCTAAAGTGTCTGATATTCTACATATTCTGTGTGGTCAGTTCACAGCAGTGACAGAAATCATCTTTTACAATAAGTTTGAACTTATTTGTACCGTTTATAAAGGCATTTTTACCATTATAAAGCCATTTTAACCTAATTAATGTCTGCATCATCTGTTAAACGTGTTAAATTCTCACATAGAATAGTAAAACACAATAGGATTGTTATCAAACAAATGCAATCAGGATCAACTAAATCCGTCTTTGCATTGCAGAGGAAACACAGAAGTGGCATTGAGATGCATTTCCACAGACTGTTAAAGATTTAAAGATAACAAGATAGATTAAATGTGAAATTAAAACCGCTAGTAAGTGGCAGCAAGTCACTGTTAATGAGTGAGTCATTGAGATTCAACCGATTCATTCAGGAACGAAGCATTTTACTGTCTTAATGAGCGAGTCATTGAATCATTCATTCAAAAGATTCGTTCATTCAGTAACGAAACTGCCGTGTGTTGCTCAGAGACACTTTCATTAGTGAAATGGAGCAAAATTAGGTTAAATAATTAAATAATAAACTTCTAGTTTATTAAACTGTTGGATAAAATCAATATCACATTTGTGATCAAGAAGGCGCAGAGACGTGGCGACATGGTATCGCTATCGTCTTTATTTTATATTACACTGTTTCGTTTTAGTTGGATTGTGCCAGATTATCCATGCATGTATGTAATTATTTATTTATTTTTGTCTCAGTGTTATAATTATGGATGAGCTCACCAAGAAAAATGTTGGTTATGGCAATAAATAAATAAATAAATATAATCATGCTGACAATTGGAGAGAAAAAAACGTCACTCTTCGTGTGATATTAATATTAAATTATATAAATATAAAAGACATCCAGAGGTACTTTTGCTCCTTCTCTTGAAAATTGAGGGCATTATAAATGCATTTTAATCACGCAGTGAAAGCGTGCTCTCTAAATGCACAAGTGCACTAGTCTAACCTACTAGACTACATCACGTAACGTTAGATGTGTGTTTGTTAAGTGAGGGACACTGGATAATGTCAGATCGCACATCGTTAAAACCACAATTACGATATTACCGTAGACGATATGCATGGCACACTCCTATTTGGGAGTGTTGATGGACTGGACTCGATCTACTCCATCTATGGACAAAGTCTTTGTTTAAAATGTTTTTTTGACGAATGAAGCTATTTGTTTTGCTCAAAAGCAGAGGTTCTGTTCTTTCCTTTAATATGTGACCCTGGATCACAAAACCAGTCACATGTCGCACGGGTTTATTTGTGGCAATAGCCAACAATACACTGTATGGGTCAAAATTATCGATTTTTCTTTTATGCCAAAAATCATTAGGATATTAAGTAAAGATCATGTTCCATGAAGATATTTAGTAAATGTCCTACCGTAAATATATAAAACATTCATTTTTGTGAGTGAATGCAGCACAATCGCCAACATAAATGGACGACTTTAAAGGACATTTTCTCAATGTTTTGATTTTCTGGCACCCTCAGATTCCAGATTTCCAGTTGTATCGGCCAAATATTGTCCTATCCTAACAAACCACATCAGTGGAAGATTCACGGTGATTTTTGCTGTTGAGTCTACAATAGCCGCGTTTCCATTACAAATTTGTGCAAATATTTTGCGATATTTTCTAAATGTCGATAAAAAACTATTGTGAAATGACGGCGTTTCCATTAACCGATGTTATGCGACTAAAACATCATTTTTTCCTCTTGCGATAAGTCATACCAATAATCATGGCAACGGATGTTGGTGGGTTTACGTATATCTTAGTCACTGCACTAGCCATTATTATTAATGGGAGGAGACACAGGTGTGTATTCAAGCATTAATGGCAAGAAAAGCCCCTTATACTGTGAGCGGCTCATATGAGGAGTTTCTCCCTCATTTCTGCTTCAAGATCTTGATAAATTGTGGCATTTCTTTGTTGTTTAGAATCCAGTATTCCCATAATACTTTTGTCTTTTATGAGTTTAATAAAATAATACATTTTAAAATAAAACCGCGCCATCTACGTCAGGTGACCTGTAAATGTTTGCGAAAAATCTCTTTTTCGAACTGCCTAAAAAACCATCTCATGCGAACGTAAAAACTTTTTTGCGATATATAGGAGTTTTACATGTTTCCATTGGGCGTATTTTCAATTCGCTCAGATGTGTGATGAGCGTATGGCTAATCTAGAATATTGTGCCAGTGAAGTGCTCTAAGTGCAGTGATTGTCTGAGGTGAGCAGGTGCACATCCGCCAAGACAGCACCATCACTGGTTATCAGCAAGTGCCGAGAGGACCGTGCTTCCAGCTGGCCTTTTCAGAAGAGCTGTAGCTCTCAGTGCCAGCGACGGCCTGCTGGGAACTGGCAGCGGTCAGAGGAAAACGAGTTCTGCGTAAGTGTCTGATTGAGTCGAGGAGCAGAAGGACAGAGCGGGCTGGGAGTTAATCAGAGACGGCCTAATTATCAGGAGGTGTCTCTCGTCCCCCTCTAAACATCCCACCCCTTTGATTAGCTAGTTAAATGGCCTATTGTAAGTGAACCTTGAGCAAGGTCAAATGTATTTCCATCTAGTTATCAGTCATTCTCGTTGAGTTTGTTTCATTGATGCACTATTCATTACTTATTGAGGAGCGAAGAAACATTTCTGAATGCACACAAAATAAATTAATAAATAAATCCACCCCCATGTCCCTTTTGAGTCAATATGAGTGCCTCTTCTTTGACCACTGTCTGCTAGCTTTTATTCAAGCAGAATTTCTGATTCTGAATTCGCTTTTGCTGTATGTCATTATTCTAGTATTTCAAGTTATCTGTCTGGCTATATCTCTTACTGATGTTTTAAATGATGTAGTGGGATTTCAAGGCTCGTGTTGAAATGATAAATGCAGGTGTCAGTGCAATTCAATGCAGAATTAATTTAGTTGAAGCAGTGTTTTGTTTTCTGTATTCAGTAACTCAGTTAAGTCTCGTTAAGTGTTTGTTGTTTGACAGACCTTGCTAAAGAAGAGCCTGAAGCATCTCTCATGAAAGTGTCACACAGCTCAGAGAATCCTCGGCCACTGACCTCCAGTCACGCAGCGATGCATCATAGACCAGCACTACCATTTCACTTCAGGCGGATATTAATTAAAGCCACAAGAGATGATAATGTGTTGCTTTGATTAGCATTACGCACTGTATTTTCAAAGAACAGTGTGAGCTCATTAGTTTTCACACAGAGGTCATTTTACATAATCTTAATGCATATTGTTTGTTTTTTTATGACAATGTCTGAAGTAATTGCTCTTGCATATGCACATATTTAGAGATGCAAAATCTTCTTCAAATCATATGTCCTGGGTCATCGCAATATGCTGAATTTTAAGTAAGAAGGGTGATTTAATGGCAATTCTACATAAAATCCAGAAGAGGCCAATTAAAATGATTTATTAAAGTCTAAAAGTCACTAAAAGTAGAGTCATCTGCATTCACTGCAGTATCAATAAACTTCAACAAGTGTGAATTAAATACAGTGAATGTTAAAGTGTAACAGTGTTTCTGTGTGTCACACAAAACAGAATATATTGATAACTGATATAATGTAATACGATTAGTTTAACTTTGTCAAAAAATGTGATGGCATTAATTAATCTCATTCTATGAATTAAATATTTTGTGATCATAAACTTTTGTACATCTCTGCGGTCATTTATATATATAAAAGGGTTTACGTTGTAGATGCTTTCAAATGTGTCAGTGTCTAGGTTTAAACATATGAACATGCATATTGGTGTTTTTATAAATGTGTTTTATAAACGTTTTCTACAAAAAGTTGATCAGACGACTTAACTTAAAAAACTGAGGAAACCTGTTGCCTTAAATTATTAAGTAAATAAACTTAATTGAAAGCATAATTGAAAAAAAATAAGTTATGTGGAATTGTCAAGTTGACATAACTTAATATTTTCAATTACGCATGAAGTTTATTTACTAAATAATTTTAAGGCACTGGGTTTCCTCACTTTTCTAAGTTAAGTCAACTGAACACTATCTACAGTGTGCCAATAAAAAAACATTGAATCTACTTTACTTCTGTAATATGGCACATTTCTGAGCGAGAGAAGAAATACAAGTAGGATGGGACTCGATTTTATCCATCGGGAATTGATTGGATCTTTAAAAAAAGTGGTTGTTACGAACTAGAAAGGAGCCACATGTTTGGAGGCGTTGAGAAGCAAGAGCGATCTCTTCCTCTGTTTATCTTTGGCTTCATGAGGGAAAGCAGATTGTGTGTGTCCGTATGTGAAGCCGTGTGGAGGAATGCAGGTTGTGGCACTGATAGTGCAGCATTTACGGCTCACGGTCTCTGCATATATTAGGCAGCAGTCACAAGGGCGCGGGCAGTGGATAAATGAAGCCCAGTGTTTGGCTGCGTCGTCAGTGACTCAAACCTTTCCTCACAGGCCCGAGAGCGGAGAGTAGCACGGCCCGGCTATACTTCTCCACTGTCTCGGTACAGAATAGGTTTCCTTGCATTATAAAACATTTCAAAACCCATTACACAGGGGTACTACACCTTCCCTGGGAAAGAAATGGCATCCTACACGATACAAAACTTTCCACTTTCCTCAGGCACTACAAAGAAGCAGGGGTAAATAACTCGAGAGTTAATCTGTGATATGGTGTCAAGCCAAGAGCTTAGGTATTATACAGCATAACATTCACAAGAGTTGCCAAGCTTTTGCATTTGCGAAGGACAAGGCGTTTCTGCTTATCTGAACATTGAATCGCATAGTGTTTTTCCCGAGTGTTATTGAGAGTGCTGGCTGGAAAATCTAGAGCAGTGAACTGCATACTTACAAACTCCCATAAGCCCCTGAGGTTTGCAAAGAAACTAATAAAGGTCCTTTTAAGAATCCCCCACCCAAGCCCTCAGCACCCGCTTCACAGCCGTCAAGAGTTTGGTGCCGCCTGGTGAAGAGGCAGTAGAACAGATCCTGCGTAACTATTCTTTAAAGAGGATCTGTTCTGCTTTTCTCCATCTTCATCTGGCTTTAGTGTGTAATGTTGCTGTTTGAGCTTGAAAAAGTAAAATAGATATTCTCTATATCAGTGTCAGTGTTTCTGAACTCATGAAACGCCTCCATTGTAGTCTTGAGTTTCTTCCGGGAACGAACACGCCACAATATTCCTCATTATAATAATTAATATGCAGAATAAAGGGGCGGGGCCTGGTTGAGTTAGTTAGTAGTGTGTTAAACTGGCGGTTATGGTAAGGGGCGGGACATTTCCCAAACACACTTGAAGCGCTCGACCAATCACAACACACTTCACCAGCCGACCAATCAGAGCACAGTGTGCTTTTCAGAAGGAGGGGCTTCATAGAGACAGGAAGTAAACAAAGCGTTACTGACAGACTGGGAAGAGAGGAGCCGCAACAATGGAGAATAAGAGGAGAATAATCAACATTCAAGCAGGAAAACCTGTTCTAGAAGAGCCTGAACACAAAACCAAGACTAGGGTTGGGAATCGATTCCAATTCAGGAATTGGATACTTGTTATAAAATTTTAATTTTGATTCCTCTTATCGATTCCTTTGTGTACGTTTTAATGTGACTTTAAACCATTCAAGTGCAAGAAGACCTGCACTTGAACGGACAAATAAACACAAAAACATATTCTCATAAACAGGGTTTGAAATTAATTTTTTCACCCACTGGCCAATTTGGCTACTAAATTTGTACGTTACCGGCCATTCAGAACTTCTACTACTTCTTCTACTACCACTCACTGATCTTGACTGAATAGCTTTTGTAACTATATTTGTAATATTTATTTTATTTATAAAGTGCAGTGCTATTTTACATTTGATTACAGTTTCTGTACCTGAATACCTGAAAATCTTAAAACACTGTTTATTTCAGTCATATCTTTTTTTCAGTTGTACTTATTTGTGCGATTGCTAATTTTTTATTTGTTCTTTTTTTAATTACTGAGTGTTTACTTGTCTTTAATAGTGCTTGAAATGTATATTAGTTAGTCTAGTTGTTTTAATGGTATTTTTAAACTACAGGCAAAAGTTCCTTGTGTAAGTGTTCTTTAGCATGTTGATTTTTGTTTATTATTTATTAAATTAAATGCTTTGTAATAAGACTTTGATTAAATGTGAAAGATATCTATGATTTTTTTTTTTACCTTATTGGAATCAAAATTAGGAATTGATAAAAATTGGAATTGAAATTGTTAAAATTTAAACAATACCCAAGCCTAATCAAGACTCTGTAAAATAATAGGCTTAATAGGTCCTCCTTATTTCAAATGAAATCTTGCTAGTAGAGGGTGACGACTCGCAAAAAAAAAAAAAAAAAAAAAAAGTAGCAGGAAAAAGGAGTGGAGAAGCAAAAGTTCATGACTGAGAATTTTCACATGGTAACACTACTCTGTCAACCTGGGAGTTGAGGAATGCAGAGCTGCCTGGGATTCTGGGGCCAGGACATCAGAAAGAAGACAACATTCACAGTGGACTGAGTCAAACTGATTGAGTCAAAGCCATCGAACGTATGCTATTCTGTCTGAACTATCAGAATTAGAAGACTCACTCCTGAACTTGCTATGTTTGGTGTATAGAGATAACTAGAGCTTGTGGCTGTGAAAAACAAACATGGATGCCAGCAGTTTAACCCACTTGGTGCTATTTAGCTATTACTGACAAGACACGATGCATCACGACAACGAGACATGACAAAAGCAATCCAAAATCACAGCCAATCAGAAGAGCGTGTGGGCGGAGTCTCTCTGCAAACACACTGCACTCACAACCAAATCAATCCAAAATCACAGCCAATCAGAAGAGCGTGTGGGCGGAGTCTCTCTGCAAACACACTGCACTCACAACCAAATCAATCCAAAATCACAGCCAATCAGGAGAGTGTGTGGGCGGAGTCTCTCTGCAAACACAAATCAAAATCAAATCAAGTATATTTGTATAGCGCTTTTCACAATACAGATTGTATCAAAGCAGCTTCACAGTATTAAAATAAAATAATACAACAAAATGCAAACACACTGCACTCACAACCAAATCAATCCAAAATCACAGCCAATCAGAAGAGTGTGTGGGCGGAGTCTCAAATGCACTGCACTCAAAAGGATAAATAATCGAATGTATAAATATTACACCATTTTAACATGATTAAGAATACATACTGAGTGACTGAAGCAATCTTTGTCATAGAATGCACTTGTTTGTTCACAGTTCGAACGTTCTTGTTTCCTTTAATCTGAGGTGAATTAACCATTGTTGCTTTCAGTACATCTATAAAGATCACGCAAAATGATATTCAAACTCACAATAAATTATTTTAACATTAAATTAGATTATCAATGTCATACTTTGTCATAAGAATCATAAGAATAGAAACTGTTTCTAAAACTGAATTCGCTATCGCTCGTCACACATCACCGTCGCAGCTGGCTAGAACAAAAACTCTGGTTAACATGGAAAAGACACCTTTTGTTGAGGTGTCGCCTCGCGTCTGGTAAAGATGCGGTGTAAATTTCGACAGTTCATAATAAATCACGTCAAGCTGTTGTGTGATGTTTATTGTTTCTATGCCTAGACCCCAAGGCTGAAAGCAGGAACTAAAGACAATATAAGTTTGTGAATACATCAAGAGACTGTTACTTTCTACAACTCCAGCTCAGGCAAGCTGTCCAAAGAGTGGGTATCCCAACATCAAGAATTAGTTTTAGTTTGGTGTATATATAGCTTTAGTCGTCTGATAAAATGCAATTTCTCAAGTTCTATCATAAATTCTGTCAGATCTAAAGTTTTACAGCTGTAATTGTCTATAAAATGTGTGGGCTAGTATATCATGTGATAACCAGCAAAGAGACGACAAGAATTCCCTATGGTGTGTCACAGTTTCTTGACATGTTTCCCTAGTATCTAAAAAGACTATCCTCTTCACACAGTCCTTCTGTACGCATTTCCCTTTGAAACCTGTCAGCTGCCCACATATGGCACACATCATTTCAACCAGACACATGGGAAAAAATCCTTTTAATAGCAGGTCAATGCAGAAGTATAGCAAAAAAAAACTGCCTCCTACTTTCTGAGATAATGATCCTAGTGTCTTGGCTGTGTGTATTTTGTGTTTAATTCACACTTGGTTCAATTGCATGGTCTGAACCGGAGCTCAATTTCACCATCCTCCCCTGCCGACACAGATCTCTTTTCACATTGTACTTCTGGGTAAGAACTGTGCTAGGCTTGCGTCATCAACACGAGCACCACCACGAACACTAGTGGATAATGATTCAGGAGGACATATGACACCTCTGTGCCATGGATGCTTTGCAAGAGATTTGAAGAATCCCTAAATAATCCTGCTCTTCAATGACAATTAATTTAGAGCAGCTATAAGAAATCTACATTAATAAGTAGATGCAAAAAAAAGATGCAAATTATATAGCTTTGCTTGCCTGGCTGGAGTGAGATTTTGATGACGTGGACCGAATCAATGACATATTTGAGGTTTTAAGGATCCAACAATTAATTAAAAAGTTTGTCTTAAAGTCCCCCTGTAGTCAATCATTTTATCTCTTTAAACTCATCTTCGATCACCAAAATGACGTATTTAAATGTTTTTTCCTTGAAAAAAAATCTCACTCGACACCCTTGCCTCATTTAGTATACGTGGTTCTATGAATATGCAAATGAGCCCCGCCTCCACTCACTCACTCAGCTCAGAGATCCACTGGTTGACGATCACATGTTGATCTGATTGGTTAAAAGTGAATTTTAGGACGTGCATGTTGCTTTTAAAGATACATATTTTGCAGTATATTTTTGTGCTTCTTAATTTTAAATATGCAAGTGATAATGCATTTGTCATAATTTTGGTACAGTAAATAAAAAATCAAACAAAATGGTACAGTTATGTTAAGAAGACTGAAATTGTTAAGCAGAAATATATTGTTTAATGTTTGAACTATGTCATACTCATTGAACTTAAAAATATTTGACACTAAAATTGAGTTTTAAAGCCTCAGATTCAGTATAAGCGACAAATGACTTAGCTCTTATCTTTTAATGTAGAATGGAAATAATATCACATTGCTATTATATGTGCTCTGACAGACTGCAGATTAATCTAGTGAATCCAAAGAGTGGCTTTTTTCCCTGCAAACTCCACCTTCCTTTGAGAAGACTAGTACAGGAAAAAACTTCATTTAAATCCCCTAGTTAAGAGCTGTTAAAGTCCCCCTGTAGTCAGTAATTGTATCCCTTAAAACTCATCTTTGATCACCAAAATGACCCTTGAAAAAAAAACGTCATGCTTTAAAATATCTTGAATGTAACTCGACACTCTTGCCTCATTTAGTATGTGTGGTTCTATGAATATGCAAATGAGCCCCGCCTCCACTCACCCACTCACTCACTCAGCTCAGAGATCCACTGGTTGACGATCACACGTTGATCTGATTGGTTACAAGGTAGTTTGTGACGTCAGAAACACTGTTTTTGAGACTGTCTTTGGTTCACTGCAGTTTTAAGGAGAAAATACTCAGCAATGCTGTCGACTTATGAATTTACACATGGTTTGTCTTAAAGCAGATTAAAAACACCACATAGACATATAAACAACATTAAAAGCTGGATTTTCACCACAGGGGGACTTTAAGATATGCAAATTATCCAAATATTTCAGCCTAATGTTGCACTAGATGCACTTTTTAGAAACTGTCCCTATTAACTTTAACTTTAATCACATAGACTGATTAGCTTGCTTGAAATTGATCATAATAATCATACATTTTTGTATGCTACATTGTATGCTCTACAAAGTGTGTATTATATAGGCCTACATGTTATAATATATAAAAGTGTTGTAGGCTACACAACATGAGCTTGTTTGTCCACAGCTGTAAAGCAGATATATAGTTTAAAATGACTAAATTATAGATTTAGAATAAAAGTGCAATCTAAGTGTAAACAGGTCAGAGGTAGAAAACGTGTTCAGTCCTCTGTTCATGTCATTCATTGTTCTTGTGGTGGTTAAATCCTATTACAGTTACTGTTATGTAAATATTATGTTTTTGCACAAATTTTATGATGCATGAAAATGCATATTTTAATCCAAATGACTGCGTTCATTTCTCTGCATGTTTGACGCACATGCGTTATGAAATTATACCTATAGTTCGGTTCAGTTATTCACAGTTATGCCAAACTTTTGTAAAATAGAAATAAGCAAATATTTGTAATGAAAGTAATGTGCTGAGGAAACCATCTCTCAATTCCATTACACTGTAAGCACTGCATCTGACATGGTAAGTGTCTCTGCTAATATGGAGTTGAAGACAGATTGTGTTGTGCCCTGTTATTTTGCAGCGTCTTGTTATTTGGCGAGGGATTTAGTTGGGCTGTGAGAGAGTGTGAGACAGAGCCTGAAAGCTGGAGAGTTGGCAACCCTGTTATGTGTCATCAATAGCGTTTCACCTCGTGTGTGTCAGGACGGATTGCGCTCATACTACCTTCGAGCTGTAGAGGACCACATATAAACTGTACCCCAAAGTCTCTTTAAGACAAGTCACTTCACTCGGCGGCCATCTTTGAAACGCCTCTCGGGCATGCAAGTGCAGCTCCTATCTCTTTGAATGGGGAAACATCACATTCTCCAAAACTGTTCGCCAAGCTTACGATTAAATTTCATATTTGAAATCACCAATGAAATCTGACAACAACCGTCTCATAAATTGTTTCTAAACGCTCGTATCATGACAGAAAACTACATTTTTCAGGCTGGATCAAGCTAAAGCGCATGCACAGTGGAAGCGCACATCTGACTGTCTCTATAGCAACCGGAGTTTCTAACGGCAACTGCAGTGATGCGATGACTTTACCAATCAGCGATTGGCTCTTCTTTAGAAGGCGGGACTTACTCCGCTATATTGAGCGTTGCATTTTTCCCCATTCAAAACAATACGAGTGACTTGTCTTGTGTTATTCTATAGTCTTTGCTGTACCCTAAGCCTTTTAAAGCAGACCTGGGTGTGGATCGCTGGTGGGCACCTAAGATCAGAATACCTCTTCATACAAAAGGACATCAAATGGTCCAAACCAATGTGTTAAAGTGCCGGAGAAACATTCAGCTACAGTAAGTTATCAGTCTACCATACCTTCACCAAATATTTCTGATATATTTAAATTCTCCTACATGTGGGATGCCCAACAAAATCATCAGTAGCCAGCAAGGAGACATCATCGTATAATGCATAAATGAAATGCATGAGTCCCTTTCCACAGGGCTTGGCACATCATGGACTTCATCCAGAAATCTGACAGGTAAAATGCTTCTCGTTGAAATATTTGTGCTAGCTGTGTCACCTATTTAGCTGGCTGTAAAACCGGCATTGAGTTACTCACACTCCAACATTCTTTGAGTGGAAACGGTGTGGGGGAAAATCCTTGCAAAGGTCAAAGGAAGTCAAGTAAACAACATTTTCCTGAGTCAAATACTGCCATCATATTGCTTTACCACGCCAGTGAAACTGAGGCCTTACCTATTAACACGAGCGTTATGAGCTCTGAGTCATGAACTGGTGCCAACACTTGCTGTATGTCAGACCGCAGACCGGCTGCAAATTAGGAATATTCAGAAAGAAAGATAGCGCTTTCAATTGAGGGATATTTCTTTCCAGTTACTTTTATCCTTAGTATGGAGTATTTAGCTCTCGTGGAGGAATGTTGACTCCTTTAGTGGGAGTGAGCTTCATGGCACAGATACTGGTCCACTTGTTGTGATTTTAGTTTTAATGTGTAGTGGACTGCTGGAAGAGAAGAAGCCAACCTTCGAAACTCCCTTTCCACACAATGATAGCATTAACATGCAGCGACTCCCATCACAGCGACTGCTTTTCTTCTCCCTGACGCTCATCCTTATCTGGGAATGATACATACTTTCATTACACAAAACACACAATATGGAGCACATCTTTTCCATATCCTTTCATAGCACTGTATACACTTAAAGTGTGCTGTTTCTGACACAACGATGCATGGGTGAAAGTTCAACATTTCAGAATCATGTTCATGACTCTATGGGCCCTATCACACACCTGAAGCAATGCAGCGCCAGGCGCGACGCAAGTTGCTAGTTTCAGCCTGTCGCAGTTTTCATTTTCACATCCAGCGCTGCGTTATTTAAATAGCAAATGAATTTGTGCCCATCTGTGTCCTGCTGCTGGTCTGAGAACCAGGTGTGTGTTCTGGCGCATTGTTGGCGCATTGTTTTGAGGAATTGAAATAGACCATTGACCAACTGAAACCTGGTCTAAAGTCAATGGCGCAGTATTTATTTTTTTGTTATTTAAAGAGCGCATTAGTAATGTGCATCTATAGGTGGGTCCACAACGTGTGTACACTCTGCTTATGACACACACACTCTGCTTATTACACACACAGGGACACAGCAGCACACAAACATGCCAGATATTAAAAATAAAAGGATTACAATGTAAAAGATGATTATTGTGTACATAAATATATGGTGGAATCCGGCTTGTCCCGTAGATGGTCTGAGCTTTAACCTCACACACACACACACACACACACACACACACACACACACACACAGCTTTAACCTCGCGCACGAGCAGATCCGTTTCATTCATTATTTCTGCTTACAAATTTCCTCATGTGTGATAGCGAATCCGACATGGCGCGAGCGCAACTGGCCTTTAAAGGGAATGGGAGATTAAACTCTGATTGGTTTATTGCACATTACGCCCAAAACACACCCATTACTCATTAAGAGAATAGAGACAACCCTTTTAGACCATGCGCCGGGAGTGCCGACCATTTTTCCTGTTGTTAAACTAGCAAGAGTTTCGGACATGCCCTAAGTGCACTTGCGCCGTTCTCTATAGACCATGCGCTTAGATCATTAAAATGGGGCCCAATGTGTTCAGCACAATACCTAATCTGGAAATAGATTAGGTATAATAAAAAAAACCTTAAAGACTGTTCTAACTATGAATTTTAAACAATATGCATATAAATTCAGCACCAGAGTGAGCCATAGTGTGTCGCTGGATCGCAAAGTCGCCAAATTGCAAATCCCTCACCCATTTCCTGCTAAAATCTAATGCTAATCCAGCATTGCAATCCAGCATAAGGTATGTTTTGTATGCTGGCGGACCAGCTCAGCTTAGCTTGAGAACAGCATGAAAGTGTTGGTCCAGACCAGCGCAATCCTGGATTCATACTGGATTTTTCAGCATTGGCTCAACCAATGGTGCTCGTCTGAGGCAGGAGTTTCTGCTCGTCTGACCAATGGAGGACTGAGACAGTGCTTTAAAACAGTTATTTCACCACTACTAGGACCTGACTTCAGTTTCCAGAGGATGAGACTACTGTACAATGGCACCATTCTGTGCCTCATAGTGTCCTACTGAATGCAGTAAGAGCTGACTACAACTACAACTGACACATCGGTTTCTCCTATCAAGTGCTCGCAAGGTTACAAGGCATGAATTCAGTGAGGGAAAAAAAAGTCTGATTGCAATCATGACGATTTGTACCTAGTATTAGACACACAAATGTAAGGGCCAATCAGTGGGAATGCTTCCTGAAGGTCAGAGCTGTCATAGTAACTGTGAAAACACTGCTGATAAAGTAAAGTAAAGTGGTCCGCACTGTCAATTCTTAGACCTTTTTTTAGAAAATCCAGCGGATGCACTGTAAGAATAGATCAGACTCCAATGTGTGTTTGGTGTGAAGAGCTGGAGAAGAAATAGGGGGTTGAAAGCCAAAGCAGATCAATTTGTTCACCGCCGGTTTGTGGAGCCACAGTGATTCATGATTCATGCTGCACTACTGGATGTTCAGTTCACTGAATCCGGACAGTTTTTAGGCCATATGTCTGGAGAAGATAGCATGGGTGTAGTAAATCAAACAAAACCCTTTCTGAGAAACATTGTTCTGCATATACTGTATAAGATGCTTATGAATAAGAAGACCTCGGAAGAAACAAATACAAAGTGCAATGTTTTGTAGTGCTGTAAAAATGTTTTGCAACTACATTAAGGAGAGTGGTGGCTTCAAAGATAATGTAATTTATTTGCAATGGACAGGTACGAACCTCAGCAAAAACATAAATGGGATATGTATGAGGAATGAGAGAAATAACTCTCAATATGTTAAACACCCTATTGCACGGATACTGTACACTCTCTGTGAAATGGAGAATTCATAGGAATACTTTTATGTCTCAATAGACAAATCTGCTCTTTATAATATTTCCATTGTGTGGATGGGGGTTCAGAATAACTCTACAGCACGACTCGCAAAAGGTGCAAATGCAAATATTCAGAGAAATGTTCAAACTAGTTGACTGCAGACGTTTCCAAGAATATGCATATGCTTTAAATGGTTGTATTTATCTCAAAAACCTTCTTCTTCTGAAGAAAGAACAATTCAATTAAGCGTCTGTTCAAAGGAGAACTAAAAGCTTAATTAAAAATAGAGAGATACTTTGGACTACCATAAACTCTCTCCCATGTTTCTCGCACGCTGTTCTCGGGTTTAAGAGCAAGAAGGACAGGACAGATCTTTTATTAAAACAATAATACTAAATGTTAAATAAAATGAAAAAGTTCATTGCATGTGAGACGGGTGCATGTTCTTATCAAATGATCAATAAATATTTAATTTCACAATCTATGGGTTTGTATATTTACCATTATATGTAACAAATAATATAAAAGACATGAATGTAAATATTTACATAGTTAGGATAAGATTCGTCATAAATCTAACACTAGTTAGACATTATCACATTAGTGGAATTGCTATCTGAATATCGTGATACTACTATCAATTCTGTGTATCTAGCACTGTTTATAATTATTGCCTTTTTTCATGCGTGTCAAAATTAGCCTCATGTTTGACCTATAATGAGCTTTACCTTCTCGATATCTTGAGAAAGACAGATTCACTCATTAGTGTCTTCCTCCTAAAGTAGCGACATGTTCAATAATCGACTGCAACAGCTTACAAACTGCAACACAACACTTTGGTATTGTCCTTTTGGCAGGGTGTTGGGTCATTAGTTGGGTCACAGCATTCGTCTGCAGTGACGAGACTGTTACTCTGTGATAAATAAGATTTGAGCAGCGAAGGAACAGCTCAGTCATGCGGCGGGCATTAGTTGCACGCCATGGCTCCTGAGAAGTTGTGTTTCTTTTTAATAAATGCAGGAACATAGTGAGTCACTTAGTCTAAACAACATTTCCTACAGAAAGGCATGCTGAGATGGGACTCTTTTTTTAGACTGTTTCTCAGCGGCTCACCTTAACTCACAGCCACAATCTGCCCTTTAAGGAGAGATGCTCCTGGATGGGTTTGTGCTCCACACACTCCGGCACAGAATCTGCTAAACTCACAGGATTAACTGTTAACTGTTAACATTTTCATCACCGTAGCTGTTCCATGAATCAGAAGTAATTTGTCAGCTGGTAGATATTTTGGATTATCGCCTCTATTATGCAGCGCCGTCACAAAGTTCATCATCTGCATACGTGTTTAAGCTTTGCCCGTTTTACCTTTGTGCAAATGCACACACAAAGCTTTTTCACGTAAACAGTCAGTTATGTCTTGAATTTACAGAAACAGTTAGAAGAAAATAAATGTAATATTTTCAACAACTTTTACATAGTTTTATAAAAAAAAAATTATATATATATAGACATTATTATTTTGTTGATGTAAATAATACTGTTTACATACTGATTGTACATAATAATTTACTATAATTATATAAATTCCTATATTTTTAGATATCATAAAACATTATTATTTAACTTATTATATCAAGTAAATATTTTTGTTCCACCCAGACAATAGAGTCAAAGTTCTGGCTCTTTACGGTCTCAGATCCCAGGGCTGAGATAATCTCGTTGTTTCATTCATAGATGTGGCTGAAACGCATGATGCCAGTGCGTGGTACTGTACAAGTGAAATGCTAATGCTACAGTTTGCTATCTTAGCTAGATAACACAGGCTTTGGTAGAAGACACAACATGCTTTTTGACATGTATCTGTTGGCATCTGTGCAGTTCAGTTGCGAGTGCCATTACCACCCTGCTGCAAAATCCAGCATAAACCAGCATGAAATCCATGTTGGTCCAGGTTGGCTAGAGCTGGATTAGCTGGTGGACAAGCACACTCATGCTGTCCTCAAGCAGAACCGAGCTGGTGACCAGAAAACCACCAAATGCTGGATCTCTCAGCAGGACAGGCTGACCAAGTGTTAATTTAGCTGTGTTAAAGGTGATCAACTCCTCCCCAAAATAAAAATCCTCTCATCATTCTCACGTTTTCCCCTCTGTGGAACACAAACAGAGATTTTTAGAACAATAATCCATCTCTGCGAGTCCACATCATGCGGGTTCCTTAAAGTTGACGCTTTAAAAACCACACAAAGTGAACACAATAGTAATCCATACAGCTCCAGTTGATGAATAGATGTCTTCTGGAGCACAACAATAGGTGTAGGTAAGAAAAGTACTACAACGTTTTTTACTTTTACCTTTTTTACTAAAAGGCTGTAAACCATCGGCTCATCCGCGGGTTCTGAAGCACGAGGCGTAAATGGACCAAACGCAGGTCAAATGAACTCGAACGTTACTTTTCTGTCTGTGGTTTATAATTCCCTCAATAGACACACAAAGTGTGGCCTAAATGTGATCCTGCTTATGTACGGCAACACCAAGGTTTTATAGTTTCTGTCATGATTCCTGTCTTGTGTTCCCCTTGTCTCGTGTGCACTTTTGTTATTTCCTGTTCTGTGTCATGTTTTGTAGTCCTTTGTAGTTTTTGTTGTTGATTAGTCTCTCCAGGTGTTTCTGATTAGCCCCGCCCCCTTGTTATCTTGTTTAGCTTGTTTGCCTATGTATTTAAGCCCTGTGTCTAGTTCACTTAATGTTATTTTATGTTGGGCTCCCTGCTCGTCAAGTTTTGAGTTTATTTAATAAAGTTTGCTGCACATGGGTCCTGCTTCCTCCTTTGATTTAACTGCGACGTTACAGTTTCTAGAGTGGAGCTTCTGCTTGTTTAATTTTAGTTTCATGTTTCACTGTTTTCACACAAGTTAGTCCCTGAATAATAATATATTTTACTGTTTATTTTTATTCAGAGGAATAAAGACGTGCATATATCTATCTATTCTGTGGTGGTTTGTCTTTTCATTTTTAGTTCTAGCATCTTATACAGTACTTTTTTTTTTAGTTGAGTTGAATTGTAACAGCTGATATCACCCGCTGGTGTGGACAGTGATATAGTTTATGGTTACAGTTATCTTTATAGTTATCGCTCTTGCTGTGAGCGGGGCTTAAGTCAGTGATTTAGTCAGTATTGGCATATGCTGATTTAATTACTGTGTTAAAATTAAATGGAAAGCGCAATTGTGTAGAGAGACAAAGAAACTCTGTTGAAAAGTAAGATGGTGAAACAACATCAAAGTTGATTCGCTCTGCAAAATCAGCACTTAATTCTATAATAATTCAACACTGAAGCCCTCTAACCAAGGGACAGTCCACCTAAAAATGAAAATTCTGTCATTATTTGCTCTCCCTCGTGTCATTCCACACCTGTATGACCTTCTTTCTTCATCTTTTATTAAGACTATTGATTATTGGACATTGAGAAAGGTCACATGTGGCCGAAACATTTGCCATTTTTTCATTAAAGTAGTGGTTTTATCTCACAGTTGTTGGCTTTCCTCAGAGTGAGTGCGGGTCTTGTGGATCTGTATCCTCTCTTCTGTGGAGCTGAAGATGTTTAGAAGAATGTTGTTAACCAAACAGTTTCGGTTCCCATTGACTTCATAGAATGGACAAACAATACAATGGAAGTCGATGGGAACAAAACTGTTTGGTTATGAACATTCTTAAAGAAATATTAATTCCTATGTGTTAAACTGCCTCCAGGTAATACGCCTGCCGTCGTGTCCTTAAAGGAGCATTGCGTAGGTTCTGAAATTTCTAACAGTTACTGACACCAGTGGCCGTTAGAGGAACTGCAGCCAGTCTCATGCTCGTTCTCGGTGTGCACACGCTTGTACGACCACATCAACCAGGGTTGCCGCAGCAACCACTGACTCATGGAGATTCACCAGCATAATGTTTGAGGTAAGAAAACACCATTTGAAAACACTACCGATTGCCGCTGCTTACTAATAATGGCTGCCCAGCCGTACGGATGTAAGCCCAAGTAGACGAGAACGCGCATGACGTCACATTTTGTGATTTTCGCGCTGATTCGGGCCCGACTCCTCCACACACAATTGAGCCTACAGGCTGATAGAGGCAACCGTGGTGGACAGTCAAGGTGTCATTCTTTTTATTACATCATGGTTGGCTCATACATGTACAAATGAAAACTCTATCTTAAAGATTTTTTTAAGTAAAAAACTACACATAGCCCCTTTAATGTAAAGCTAACCGCTAAAGGAAATGTTTTTGCAGCTTTAATACGAATAACTGTGTGTTTGATTCATGCAGTTTAGACTATGCAGTGTTTTATTTATTCAACTGATGAAAATTGCAAATACTTTTAAATACAAAACAAGGTCACTAGTCTTGAATCAGCAGCACCATCAGCTATTGGCGATTGTTTCCTGAATCGTCCATAGTCAACATGATTGGCAATTACTTGGTCTTAATACAGTTACGCATGAATTATGCATGCTTATTTTATTAGCTCTTCCTGTAATTTAGTTTAAAGGACCAGGACAATGGGATCTCCGGTTTGGAGGACCAGAAGATTCCTGAAGGTTATTGATTACTCAGAACTGGTTGATGTATTAAATAGAGATGCACCGGTCAATCAGGCCTGGACGGTTTTTGCACAAACACTAGATTGGACACACACGATCTTTATTCCGGACTTGCACACAAACAGCATTGCAATCATTTCCCAAAATGTCATTTGTGGTGAAATATTAGGAAGTCTGTAAAGAGGACATTAATACAGCAAAGAGGAGATGATAAATCAGAAAACACTGGACCAGGCTCTGCAGTTCACTGTTCAACATGTGCGAAATATAGCAAGGAAATATAAATACTGAAATGTGGTGGGGGTTTATATGAATGTATCTTTGACTGTCTTCAGATCAGTTTCGAGTTTGGATTGTGATTAAAATGCAGTGGTTGCCTCTAATTTCAAATGGCTACATGTGCGTGTGTGTGTGTGTGTGTGTGTGAGTGTGTGTGAGTGTGTGTGCGTGTGTGTGCGTGCGTGTGTGTGTGTGTGTGTGTGTGTGAGTGTGTGTGCGTGTGTGACCCGTGCTGGCGATCCTTATATCACACACAGAATCACAGTATTTCAAAATATCTGCCAAACATGATCTGTTACGTCTGAAGTAAATGTTTGGTTAACTATTGGGGAAATCATCTGATGTGTAACATTTTATTAGATCCGTGTGGTACAGTAGATCTGAATATATAGACTGTCTGTTTCATTAATGTGAATCAAACAATTGTGGTATCATGGGGGGAAAAATAGTTGAATATATATTTTTTCCTATAGATATATAGGAACTATTTGGTTTGGACTTGGTGTGTTTCAAATGTGGTGTTATTCCCAGTGATTTTAAGGTATGATTGGTACTGTATAGGTCTGGAACCTTCAGAAAACTTTAACTCTTTTTTTCTCAAAATTGACTCTGCTGACTCTATCGACTATCTCATCTCGATATATACAGTATATATATATTAAGGCCAGTTTGGCCTGTTATAGAGCAAATAAACTACAAATAAATTCACTTAAAGGGAAAAAAAAACTCTGGATTTGCTCACACAGAGCAAAATTCACAGAGGAGTTCAGACTTGAGTATTTGTGACCCTGGTTTTAATGAATTCATTCATTTACTTCAACGAATGAGATCAAAAGCACTTTGAGAGTGACTGTATTTCCACAAGCCCAGCTCTTAATCGAACAGCTCATGGAGGCTGATTCTGGTTACAGTCTTTAACTTTCTAAACTTTCTAAATCTGCTAGCTCTTAATGTGACAGCACTGTTCACTGTCTTCACGGTCTTCTCGGTCTTTAGTACAACTGTTTTTCAGTTATTGTGCAGCTATGTTATGCTTTTGAGATTTATAAACACAAAGGCTATTTGTTTTCTTTTTTGATGTACATCATGTATATTGTGACAGCATTTGGTAACATATGTAATAATGTGAATGACAAGCATGCTAACCAGTTATAAGATCTGCAAAATATTGTATTAGTGAAATTAAGACTAAAGAAAAATACATCTTAGCTATACAATGTTGGTATATTTTACTCAAGGGAAATTACATCAAGTCAGTGTAAACTGCTTCTGGTGAAACATGAATATATAGGCTATATATTTAAAAAGCCATAGCGAACATAATATAGTGAAGACTTGCTCTACTCAGCAACCATAGCGACCACCAACAGAATCCATAACACCTTAGCAACAACAAAGAAACACCATAGCAACCACCCAAAAAACAAGCACAACTCAACATAATTTTTTTAAAGGTACTTATAAAGCACTTTGTAAATACGCTCAATTTAATCACATTCAGCATCTAATGCAATTAGGAGCAATTCCAGCGTTATTTTCTGTTCTAACGTATTTCAGCTGCGTTCCTGTAATGGCAAATCTGACTCTCGAGCAGATTCTGCGTCTCCTTTGAAGATGAAAACCTGCTGGTGCCATTTTAGAAAACGTGTTTGGAAAAAATAAGAGGCACAATCAATCCGACTGTACACACACCCTGTTTTCACTCTCGAAGAGTCAACCCTGAAGCCCGGTCGAGCATCGTGAGAGCCACGGTCCAGACAGTAAAGTCACTATTTTGACAAACAAGGAACTCCATTGCTTTCAATGAGAAACCTTTGGAGTCGATGGGAAATGTATCGTTGTCATGGATTAAACTAGGGTATAATTTTGCTATTATGACATGTGTTGGGGTATACATTTCAATTTAAACACCCACCATCATTTTATTTTCATTAAACTATGAAGACATTTTTGAGCGCCCATATAATACAGAACGGCAGATACAAATACAGTCACAATTTAATAAACAAGTACAAACATCCCAAGTCTTCTGAGGCCTAACGACCGCTTTGAGTGAGAAACAGCCCCAAAACGAATGATCCATCCGCTGTAATGCTCCAGTCTTGAACACTCTCTCAAACCACATCAGTTTTGATTGTGAAATGCCATGTGTTTCAGGCCAAAGATGCTAATGTTCAGGTTTAGCTTATGAATGAGATGTGACTGCGTTGATGGAGTGGGATCATTTTCAGGGTTTAAAACCTTGTGTTTCTCACACAAAAATATTGCCATTTGTGATACTTTTGTACTGTACTGACTGTACTTTTGCCTGTTACATGCTTTCCATCCTACAGACGGTCGTCACATGATATATATATAATGATTTCACAGTTACTGCTGAATACACATTCTTTCTTCTCTATTGACAAAATACAATCGACACACCGTGAAAGAGACAGACAAAAACAATGCTAAGTACGCTATATAAGATTTCAAATACCTGACAAATAACTTCAGTCTGCAATAAATACATCAATACATCAAACGTATGGTAATCTGCATAATTTATTCACGTCACGCAGCATCACTCTGCTATACTGTGAACCGTATTATTATCCACAGATTCAGACTTTCCTCAAATGTGCTCAGATTGTCGGAAATGCACAAAATGGGTCACAGAAAGCATCTCAAAAAGCCGCAAAAGTAATAATTTCTGTGTTTGCGATGGCAGAAACTGTGCTTCTTCTGCCAAAGGCTTGTCCCGTTTTCTCAAGAATAATCTGTGCAATGAATTCAAAGACTGTCAACATAAAGATGCAAAAAACCAGAGCGAAACTGTGGGCAATTCATCTATACATTAACCAAACTAATCTGTGTAATAAAGATATATAGTTCTGTCCCACTTTTTGTGTTTACACTTTTTATATACATTCATTTTGCTGCACTAAATAAGTGTTTATATGCAGGTTTACATGGAATTACAAGTGTCACTTTTCACATTTTAACATCAAATAACAAAAATATTGTAAGTCCTCGTATTAATTTCTACATGATTTATTTGTACGTTCAGTACTTTACTTGTCACTCCACTATTTAGGTGAACTGATAAATGCAAAAAGGTGATTAAAAATAGTTAAAGACTTCATTAATGTTGACTAGTCACAGCACATAAAATGTAGACTATACATTCACACACGTCAACAACCTACAGTGTGCTTATTTTTAGTCGTTTTATTCCAGTGCAGTTGTCATGTTTGCAGTGGTTATGTAGTTGTCCTGAATTAAGGTCAGGGTAGGGTTAGGTGCTCAAAGATATCCATAATCATGTATAAAAAGCAAATGGATGTTAAACGCATCTTCATCACACACATGAGGAGAGCAATTGAAAGCAATGTAGTGGCACTTGAGCATGCTTCAGTTTTTGATGGCTTTGGGAGCGAGAATAGATTAGTGTATGAAAAATAGAGTGATGACTAATATGAGAAACCATATAGACTGGCTTTAATAATACAGTGCACATCTGACTGTGTGAAGCTGTAAAGGACAACATCCATCATCTTGGTATCAGGACTCCACGCTTTATTTATTTAGCTACTTTTTGATTAAGGCGCTCAATCAAGGTTTTGCCAAAGTAAAGGCAAACTTAGGTTCATATGGTGTGGACTCTGCCTTTAGCTTGAGGTTTTTGTACATGAAGCATAACGAATCAAGACAAATAGGCTACACCATCAATCAACAGTGTAAAGTACGACAGAAAGGCAGAACATCGATTAGACAAGGCTATTAGAGGACAATCCTGTTTAGTTAGAAGACGAGGCTACTGATACACCCAGACATGCCACTCAATCTCTAATAATAAATCCCACTTGACAGTAATAAGTGTTGCTGCATCTATAAGAAAGTCAGTCAGGCACATCAGTAAGCGCTTCGAAAGAAGACTGGAGACAATCACCATTTATTTCATGACCAGAGAATAAGAAAGAAAGAAAGAAAGAAAAGAAAGAAAGAAAGAAAGAAAGAAAGAAAGAAAGAAAGAAAGAAAGAAAGAAAGAAAGACACGAACTTACCAGACCATAGACGAAACTCAGCAAGGTGCCGCAAAAGAGGAACCCTAAAGTGTGTACGATCAGCGTGGCTCCCATCCCGACTCGAGTTCACGCACACCGATGTCAGATTAAACGGGATTTCTCGGATGTTTACGTCTGTTTAAGCGCCGATAAAGAGCCAGTCATTTCTCGTCCATCTGCTGCCCTGCCATTACATCGTTCGCTTGTGAAATTATGAATATTTTCTCACGGCTTTTCCTTGTCACAGATCTCTTCCCACTCTCTCTCTCTCCCGCTCGCGTTTTATTTCTCTGCATCTGTCTGCCTTTTTTCCTGAAATTACATCCACATGTCAGAACTATTTATGTCCTTCTCCTTCTGCGGTAGGAAGTTCAAATGATTCTTTGTGGAGTAGAAACCGACACTTTATTTTTAGGTCTTTTAAATTTCCCTTCAGCCCTGCTGTAAAAAAAGCGACATAATAAAGCGGTGTCCCTCAGGCTCAACCATCAGCTTTCTCTGCTCAGGACACCAAAAAACATCGGCAGAACGGGTTTATCGGACACTGATGATGGGTCGATGTGCTGAAACTAACCGAAATACACAATACGTGAAATATTCGCGGGCTTTTACTATTCGTTCAGAAACACCGTCTGCAAGTTTAACTGACAGACTTCAAGCGCAAATGTCTTTAATGGAATATGTGAGTTCGTTTTATGTATGCTAAACTAATACTTAAAACACGCTTTTGGGCTCTTTCAAAACTAACTTAAAGTTTCACATCTGTTTCTAAACGGATTTTCGCTGTAGTTTTGAGGCAGATGTTGATCTGACAGCCGCATTACACGGTACAAACGTAAGATAAATGTGTAGTGGGATGTTTTAAAAGGACAGATTCCTACGTTTACTTCACAATTAACGTCACGTTACGCCGCGCCGCTGGAAAAAAAACAAAAGAATCAGTTGGTTTTCGGGTTATTTTTAGGCAAGTTGTCCTCTTTGACAAGACGCCTCGAGTCAGACTAGCACACGTCGGTAACCCTCACTGGACCTCTGAGAGTAGTGGAGTAGCTAGGAGAAAAAGAGGCAGGTATCGCTGACAGGCGTGAAGGGTTCTGATTGGCCCACAGGGGAAGGGTGAGGGATTTGATTGGCTCGCGGTCTCCAGGGGTTCATTACACCCGACTCAAGACGACACGCCCCTTTTGCACAAGCCGCGCATTCAGTGCTGTGCTTTATGTTGGCAGAGGAGCGTTTATTAGCGTCGCGCGTCCACACCGTGCGATGCAACTGATGAATATATGCTAATTCAGTGCTGGGTAACGTTCTCTGGCTTCTGAAATACATCTTTCAGTAATGGTTTTAATATTTTAGCTTTTTTTAATATTTGCTCATTCATTAAATGCATTCTTGAACAGTCAGTCAAGTTCACTTATGACAACACCTTGGTTTACACACTTGGCTTATTCGTTTATGTGTTTGATTTAGTATTTTTATGTTTAATTCACACACACACACACACACACACACACACACACACACACACACACACACACACACACACATCTTTGTGGGGACTCTCCATAGACATAATGGTTTTTATACTGTACAAACTGTATATTCTCTCCCCTAACAATAACCCTACCCCTATGCTCAACATATAGTACAAAACTTTCTGCACTTTTACATAAAAAATAAAAAACAACAACAACTTAATTTAGCATTTTTATTGAGGTAAAAATCATGCACACAAAAGTTGCAACCATGAAGATATATGGCATTCAGTTTGATACCATAAAACCATGAAGCTGATCGCTTAGAAAAGTCAAATAATAGCATACCTGTAGTTTACAGGCTGTGTGTTTGAGGTATTGAGGTCTCCTGGGAATGAGCAATAACAGTGATGCTAAACATGCATAGCTAAAGTCATACGTTTACAAAGAATGCAGAATCAGCTAAATGTTAATAATCTTAAGAAAATAAGATGATTCATTAAATTAGAAAGTGTGTTTGTTTGTTTGCCTGAATAAGCTGAACATCATCCATTTGAAATGTCATGAAAGTGAGGAATCATTAGTCAACATTTGAAGTGGATCAAAAGTTCATCAAAGTTGTCCTATAAGACAAGAACGGGTTTTGTTCAAAATTCATGTATAACTTGATGAAAGGTTTTGATCCACTTCAAATGTTGACTACTGTATTTATTTTTTCCTTTAAGAGTTATTGCACAGATGTTTGGACTGACGAAAACCTACAAAATATAAATCATACATTATTACATTAACTTTATAGGAAAATGTAAGGTAGGTCAATTCTTGCAACAACCAAAAAAGTGATATTTAGGCTATAGATAGCATGTGTTATCAACTGTTGTATCCTAATGAGATTATCTGTGTGTGGTATAATCAAATAAGAAACATTAAATAGTCATCTTTGCATGCCATATCTTGGCATATCTGAAAAGTATTTGTAAATATTCAACATTTTACTAATTGGTGTTCTTTTTTTTTTCCAAATAAAGCCATGATACTGATGTGCACATGTGTGTTCACTGGGCTACTGAAGTGATCCAGACCTGCTGCTGTTTGTTGTGCAACATTAGAAATGATAGTTTGCAGAAGCTCCAAATACAGCATAAAAGCCCCGGATAAGCCATCGGTAATCCCAGTCTTCTGAATCAATACCTTTATATGAAGAGCACACTCAAATGTGTTTATGTATTCACTGGGATAAACTTATTTACTGTGTGAACTATTCCGTTATAATATAATAAATGAAACAACATGCAGGAATGGTTGATTCTGTTTTGGCTTTGTTTGGAAGAATTTGAAAGCAAAGAACCGTCTCATAAATGGTAGCATAAAATCAGCATTTTTCCCTCTGGCCATGAACTATTCCCCGAGTGAATTAACGTGAGCGGTTCTGCTAGAAATCCCAGTACACTGACTGAGCAGGCAATGTTTCGGCATTCCAGGTGGTTTTACACTCGATTATATTTTATATCCCTGATGTCTAAGTGATTCAAGTAAAAGATTTTTAGGCTCAATAAAAATATGAATATTTTCACTGATTAAAAGACCATCTCCACCAATATAGACTGACTGCCAGAAGCTGAAAGTCCCCCTGTGGTGTAAATCCAGCTTTTAATGTAGTTTATATGTCTATGTGGTGTTTTTAATATGCTTTAAGACAAACCATGTGTAAATTCATAAGTCGACAGCATTGCTGAGTATTTTCTCCTTAAAACTGCAGTGAACCAAAGACAGTCTCAAAAACACGCTTTGAAATCGCTGGTGTTTCTGACGTCACAAACTACCTTGTAACCAATCAGATCAACGTGTGATCGTCAACCAGTGGATCTCTGAGCTGAGTGAGTGAGTGAGTGGAGGCGGGGCTCATTTGCATATTCATAGAACCGCACATACTAAATGAGGCAAGGGTGTCGAGTTACATTCAAGATATTTTAAAGCATGACGGGTTTTTTTTCAAGGGTCATTTTGGTGATCAAAGATGAGTTTTAAGGGATACAATTACTGACTACAAGGGGACTTTAACAGCTCTTAACTAGGGGATTTATATGAAGTTTTTTCCTGTACTAGTCTTCTCAAAGGAAGGTGGAGTTTGCAGGGAAAAAAGCCACTCTTTGGATTCACTAGATTAATCTGCAGTCTGTCAGAGCACTTATAATAGCAATGTGATATTATTTCCATTTTACATTAAAAGATAAGAGCTAAGTCATTTGTCGCTTATACTGAATCTGAGGCTTTAAAACTCAATTTTAGTGTCAAATATATTTAAGTTCAATGAGTATGACATAGTTCAAACATTAAACAATATATTTCTGCTTAACAATTTCAGTCTTCTTAACATAACTGTACCATTTCGTTTGATTTTTTATTTACTGTACCAAAATTATGACAAATGCATTATCACTTGCATATTTAAAATTAAGAAGCACAAAAATATACTGCAAAATATGTATCTTTAAAAGCAACATGCACGTCCTAAAATACACTTTTATCTTCATCCAAATATAGGTGAATACTTCTGTTTAAAATGTATAATCGATTATTCCAAGTTCCACATATAGCTTTTTATTTTATTTTATTTGTTCTATTCTTTACCCTGTTTCCTCCCAGTACTTCAAGTGGAAGGACCAGTGGAAGATGAATTAGACACAGTTTAGATGTTTGCTAAACTCTGCTGTGAAACCACACAATAAACTCCTCCTCGTAGTCTCTCTATTGTCATCTGTAAAGTGAAATGTACCCTATAGAAGGGCATGTGTTTTAGTCTTTCCAAAACAAGGGCTTCCGTCTGATTTTAACACCTTCAAAATGATAGCAGCAGGCACTGAAATCTGGAGTTAAGTTTGACACAGAAGTGATTGAGAGCGTTTGAGAGCGTGTTTTGCAGTAATCTGCCTCTGTGGAGGTTCAGTGTCATGTCTGAAGCGTACGAGGGAATGACTCACAGGCAGAACAGCAAGTTTAAAATGATTAAAAATAACCCTATCCTTATAAGGTTCTAAACTGGGAAGTTTTCACATCAAATGAGCCATTATAATTTGTAAAAAAAAAATGGTAACAAGTATATCCTGGCAGGTCCAGTGCCAGAAGAGAGGGCACGTTATTTAACTCGTCCTGGTAATCCTCAGCGATACTAAACCCCTGCAGTGAAGATCCAAAGGAATGCAGCAATTTCATTTTCCTATCATACACACCACACACACACATGCACATTTCTAAGCCTGTATCGGTGTAGAGGATATTGCTGTATCTCCATTAGTCTCTATATTGTCATTGAAACAGATAGCCTCTGATCTCTGCCATCTGGCAACATTAAAATCCACTACAGCACAAGCCCTGCTGAGCGCACAACAAGCAGCAGATGAGAAGAGCATTATACGATGACAGTGTTAAGCCTCTTTAAGGTTGAGAGAGCTGTTCATTTCTGAAATTAGACAGTCAGGGCTTGGTGCAAGTAGCTTTCAATGGGCCCTTGCATACATATATATTTATATCAGTGCATTGCTTAGGCAGTCCCTGTAATAACGTCTCATTGATTGTTGCTGTGAGTTTGTTGAGATTGTGATTGTTGAGGTTTTGCCAAGGGTGACAAATTGAGCTTTTTATGCCACAGTCGTGAATTATAACAACAGCTTCAGTTTGATTCACAATTTTCTGGGTGTGCTCAGCTGAATGAAAAACATCTTATAGGGTTATGTATGTAACCCAGTTCCCTGGGAAGGGAACGAGATGCTGCGTCATTTGCTGATGCAATGGGTGTCTGAAGCATGTGTAAATATGAAGATATGAAGATGAAATATAAAGACGTGCATGTGATAGACGTCATTGCCTTTGAATTGTCTGAAGGAAGATGTGCAAGCCCTGAAGTATGGTTATGTAATGCAGTGTCTCGTTCCCTTCGCAGGGAACCAGGTTACATACTTAACCCTTAAACGTTCCCTTTCGAGGAACTCAATGCTGCATCTGTTACTGACACTATGGGAATGTTAAAGTGCCCCTATGCTATTTTAAAGGCTAATGTTGGGTTTGGAGTCTTCAACAACAAGTTTACATTCAATAAAAGTTCTAAAACAGTTTCATTTTCTCATAATATGCATTGCACATCACCACATTGTTCAATGATTCTCAAACGACTCGTTGGATGAATCAGTCTCTCTAAATCCCTCCTTTCCGAGAGCTACTCTGCTCTGATTGGTCAGATGACCCAGTCTGTTGTGATTGGTCTACTCTGCTCTGATTGGTCAGATGGCCCAGTCTGTTGTGATTGGTCTACTCTGCTCTGATTGGTCAGATGACCCAGTTTGTTGTGATAGGTCTACTCTGCTCTGATTGGTCAGATCGCTCAGTCTGTTGTGATTGGTCTACTCTGCTCTGATTGGTCAGATGGTCCAGTCTGTTGTGATTGGTCTACTCTGCTCTGATTGGTCAGATGGCCCAGTCTGTTGTGATCCGTCTACTCTGCTCTGATTGGTCAGATGGCCCAGTCTGTTGTGATTGGTCTACTCTGCTCTGATTGGTCAGATGGCCCAGTCTGTTGTGATTGGTCTACTCTGCTCTGATTGGTCAGATGGCCCAATCTGTTGTGATTGGTCTACTCTGCTCTGATTGGTCAGATGGCCCAGTCAGTTGTGATTGGTCTACTCTGCTCTGATTGGTCAGATGGTCCAGTCTGTTGTGATTGGTCTACTCTGCTCTGATTGGTCAGATGGCCCAGTCTGTTGTGATCCGTCTACTCTGCTCTGATTGGTCAGATGGCCCAGTCTGTTGTGATTGGTCTACTCTGCTCTGATTGGTCAGATGGCCCAGTCTGTTGTGATTGGTCTACTCTGCTCTGATTGGTCAGATGGCCCAATCTGTTGTGATTGGTCTACTCTGCTCTGATTGGTCAGATGGCCCAGTCAGTTGTGATTGGTCTACTCTGCTCTGATTGGTCAGATGGCCCAGTCTGTTGTGATTGGTCTACTCTGCTCTGATTGGTCAGATGGCCCAGTCTGTTATGATTGGTCTACTCTGCTCTGATTGGTCAGATGGCCCAGTGTTATGTTGTGATTGGTCTACTCTGCTCTGATTGGTCAGATGGCCCAATCAGAGCAGATGGATGCACGTCTTTATAGTGACATCACATGACTGCCTCGACCAATGAACTGGTGTGTATTTACATGTGCTTCAGACACTGGCACACACCGAAGGCGTTCCCATAGCGTCTGCAACTGATGCAACATCGAGTCCCCTTGAAAGCGAACTATTCTTTTTGCATTTTTTTTTTTTAACGGTATGTACCAGTGACAGTATTATTACGCAATGCAGTTAGTACACAATCTTTTTTTCCTCAAATATTAAATACAATAAAATAAAACTGCTTCAACATCCTTTTTTTTTTTTTCATAAATTTTTATTTATTTTTTGAAGGCTTGTGCCCCATTCCATATTACAGCATGAACAAACCTGGCTGTGTCATAGAAAGAGACTTCTGGATAAAGCACCTCTATCTCTCCGCTCACAGTGCAGTCGACTCCAGCGTGGGTAAAGACCATGGTTTGGCCCTCTGCTGAGCTGAGCCAGTGAGCTGGAAGAGGACAGCGTCGGGCTGAGGTTCTGCCCCTGGCTCTGACGCACACGGCCTCACCTGGGTCTCTCAGACATCCAGCCTCAGCTCACGCTCCTGAGGTCTGAGTGCAGTTTTACACAGAGACACTGTGTGCTGCTCTCAAAATGCCATGCGTGCAGTTGTGTGCTTTGACCTAATGCAACTGAGAAATGTTTGCATGTCAGAACGCTTATATAGTAGATTGTGACTAATGCGTGTCGTTGATCTTAACCTTTGGCTTTGTGGGATGCTGGATTCCAGTCCATAAAACAGTTAAATGCCAGTATTAAGGGTCTAAGCACAGAGAGCACTAGCGGCCCCTATTGTTTTCCTAAGGATTATTTTGGGAACACTTTACAACAAGCTTCATTAGTTAATGTATTAACTAACATGAACAAACAATGAGCAATACATTTTTTAAGATATGTATTAATCTTTGTTAATGTTAGTTAATAAAAATCCAGCTGTTCATTGTTTGTTCATGTTAGTTCACAGTGCATTAACTAATGTTAACACATACAACCTTTGATTTGAATAATGTATTAGTAAATGTTGAAATTAATATTACCTAAGATTAATTAATGCTGTAAAAGTATTGTTCATTCTTAGTCCATGTTAACTAAGGTATTTAACTAATGTTAATTAATGAACCTTATTGTAAAGTGTTATCATTATTTTTTAGGGCCCAAGCACTAACAGTATGCAAGGCCCTGATGGTCTCCTAAGGATTAATACACACACACATATATATATATATATATATATATATATATATATATATATATATATATATATATATATATATATTCAAGGTTTTGGTGGTTTTTGGGGCCTCAAAAACTGATGAAAATTCATGGCCAATAAAAGCACACAGCTTTTACCCCCATATGCCAAATTACATAATTTTCCCTTGTACAGTTTATAGGGCTGCCAAGAATACTATCAAATATAACTGAAAGCAGCAATAAGGGGCTAAGCCCCGAAAAATGCATATTCAGAAGGAGCCTAGAGCGAAGAGTGACAGAAAACACAACAACTGCTTCTGATCCGGTCAGTTGTGTTGTGTTCATGCCTTCTCTGAGCATTAGATCATGATCATCAACATCATGAGGCGGCGTGTGCCACTGCAGGGCAGAGATGGCTGTTGTTGAGACTGATTTAGTGTGATTGATTTAGTTTGCTGTATTTATTTATTTATTATATTAATAATTAAATGAATGGAATTTTAAGAATTTGACAAAACATGACCTACTTTTAATAGGGTTAGAAAAACTTTGCCATTTATAAAGGTAAATAAATAAATAAATGCACCTGAAACTCTGGCACTTTGGCTGGAGCGCGTTCATCTTGACCTCGACTCGACATGTTCACACACCGATTCTACTTAATGTGTTTAATGCACTTTTTCACCAGGTACACCAAAAATTCAAACGTTCACGTTTTAGTTTACAAGATCTTTGCCTGTTTCTCTTTAATTTTTAAATATTGTCTTCTAAATGTAGCCAATGCTTTGCATATTTATTTTTCTGATTTTAAATTAGGTGAACTTGCTTCAGTACTGAATGAATGACTCGATAACTCACTCATGAAGACAGTGATTTGCTGCCACCTACTGGTGGTATTAGTTTAATATTTAAAAGTATCTACTCATTTATTCACCATCATTTCATATTTCTCTATTGAACAGTTTTTGTTTAAAACATTATCTTATAACATTATTTGTGCCATTGTGATAGCATTCATGGCACCTCTGAGCAGCCTTAAATACATCATGATGCAAAGATGGCTTTTGTTGATACCGATTTCATTTGATTGATTTAGTTTAATTTATTGCTTTATTTATTATAATAATAAGTAAATTAATGGAATTTTAAGAATAAGATTTAATTAAGACTAGGCCTGCGACTGCCAGAATATCTATCATCAGAGGTAATATTTGATCACAATGGTCAAAACATGTCAAATTAGATCGTGGCCAGAATCATACAGTGTGAACCGGCTTTAGACATCACACTAATGGACAACAGACAACTGGAAAGTGGTCTTCATAAAAAAATATACAGTTGTGCTGTATATCAGTGAAAAAAACGTATTTATAAGTGAGAGGGTTTAAAATAAATTATTACGTTTATTTTTACTTTATTTGTACTGTTTTTACTCTCCAAAAGTAGGTTTTGGGAGATTTCGCAAGGTTTACCTTATTTGGTTATGCATTTTCATAATTGCAATCAAGTTCTTCAGATTAGACTGTAGAAATAACTGTAGAAATCTTTAGATGTATAAACTGATTTGTTGATTATCCATTAAGATTAATTGGAAATAAGGTATTAAACTAATGAGAAGAGATGCAAATTAAAGTTTGATTGTAACAGCATTATGAAAAGCAGTTACCATGAACTTTAGGTCTGACACATACAGTAGAGAGTTTCTGTGAGGTACACAGAGTTTGGTGGATTCTCTGAACTCCAGACATATCCCATATGGGCCAGTAGGTGACACTCTTCCCTCCCGAAACTGCTCATCCCTGTAACATCAGTCAATCTCTGGGAGAGAGAGAGAGAGAGAGAGAGAGAGAGAGAGAGAGAGAGAGAGAGAGAGAGAGAGAGAGAGAGAGAGAGAGAGACCAAATCACAGCTGAAACACAATCATCCCAAAGTAACTTGTCAATCATTTTATCCCTTAAAAATCATCTTTGATCACCAAAATGACACATTTAAACGTTTTTTCCTTGAAAAAAAAAATTCTTAAAATATCTTGAGTGTAATTCGACACCCTTGCCTCATTTAGTATGCGCGGTTCTATGAATATGCAAATGAGCCCCGCCTCCACTCACTCACTCACTCAGAGATCCACTGGTTGACGATCACACGTTGATCTGATTGGTTACAAGGTAGTTTGTGACGTCAGAAACACCAGCGATTTCAAAGCGTGTTTTTGAGACTGTCTTTGGTTCACTGCAGTTTTAAGGAGAAAATACTCAGCAATGCTGTCGACTTATGAATTTACACATGGTTCGTCTTAAAGCATATTAAAAACACCACATAGACACATAAACGACATTAAAAGCTGGGGCACGTTCAAGTTCAAAACGGTGCGCAACGTTTTGCTACGGTTTCCGGGTTGAACGTCATGTTTCCTGGAAACGGCGTGCACCGGTGTGCAACGGGGTTTGAGATGCGTTTTCTCTTGTTTGGTGGGTGTGTCAGAACTGCAGTCCAATCAGCAGCAACATGTATATAAAGCACACGGTATTAAAGTGAACTCGCACAATGGCTTCAAGGAAAGTAATTTACAAATGTCTTCGATGCAGCTCGGTATACACAACAACTGAGGATATTAGAAGACATGTTTGTTTTATTGTAAAAATATAGGTTATCAACATAATGATGTAGTTGCTTATATTTTTAGCTTCATTGCAAGTGTATGACATTTGGTATAGAAATAAACAATGGTAATTAAGTGCTTTTCCTAAAAAGGAGAAAGAAAATACAGGGTATTAAAACAGTATGAACTACAAATAAAGTCAGTATGTGAGGCTAAATAGATGTGTTTTAGTCTGAATTAGGTAAGATGTGTGCTTCCATTTCAGTTTCAGCAATTCCTTCACTCGGGATGTTCTCTTTTGTTCTGGGTGGCAAGTGCAGTAACTGTAACATCGGGCATATTTTGTAGTATTAAACACATATTTATACCGACTTCATCAGGCTCCGAAAATTCTTCACAAAGAACACAAAGAATGGCCTTCTCAGCTGCCATAGTTGCAACTCTTGCGTCATCAGAACAGTGTGTTCAACGCATCACCGTTTCTGTTTAAAAAACGTTGTGCAACGTTTTGTCGGGGCTGAACGCAGCTCTGGATTTACACCACAGGGGGACTTTTAACTGTGTCTTGCATCATATTCTTATGTTCTGCACACCTATAGTAGCACTGTGAGATTGACATTATTTTTATTCTTGATATGATGTCTTATATATATTATTCATCTAAATCTATTTATTTGGTGAAAATTATTTGATTGTGGCAAAGGTTGCTGGTGGTCTGTTGCAGTATAAACTCTACCTTGGCGTGTATAACTAGTTCATGTATCTCAATGAAACCTCACATCAAATCTAATATAAAGCTTTTCTCTATTGCACTAACCCCTGGTTTATCATGTTTCTGACCCGATTCCAGGGAGAAAATAAGTCGCTGAATAACAGACACCCAGATGTGTCCATTCTGTGTAGTTTTGTTCATGGACTTTCTGTTTGTTTTCATTTGTCACGTGTTTCTCTGTTCTGACTCCCGCCACTCTGTCTCCATAGTTACTGTCATTATTAGTTAATGTGCGTCAGCTGTGTTTAAGTAATTATCCTCGTTTGTGTTCCTTCTCCTGCACTACTTGTCTGGTATATTGTCTGTGCAGAAGCTCACTGTCTTGTATGTTGGATGTCTATTTGGAGCTATTTAAATATACCCTGTTCATCTCCATCTTAAACTCATCTTTATCTTTATCTTTATCTTAAACTCATCTTCATTGGAAGTGTTTCACCGGAGGCCAAAGAAAACTGGAAGTGGAATCGAAGCTCGAATCACACGCTCCACACGCGGTCGAGGGAATCATAGTCCGGTCACTTATCATTTCAGATCCTCTCAAGCTGCAACTATGTATTAATTTGAAAATACATTTTTTTTTTATAAATTACTTTACAAACTATAGACAACTCAATAGACATATACTGTACTTCAATGATTTTATTTGATCAATGTTTAAAATAATAGTTAATTAAAAAAATTATTAAAGAAATTCAAAAAATTAAGGAATAACTGTAAACCCGAATAAGTTGGTAAAACTCAAAAAATGTAAGGCAATCAGTTGCCTCAATTTTTAAAAGTTTAAGTAAGCAGAACTGGCAGACTTTTATTTTGCACTAATACATTTTAATTGTTCTTAACTTAAAATGTTTGAGTACACCAATTCATACACGTATCTTAATACTTTCAAGTAATCTCAATGAGAAAACCGTTATTAATATAAACTTAGCTAGCTTTAACAAGCTAGTGTGCTAACAAACTAATTTGTTAATATGTTAACAATAGTATATAATAAAGTAACACTCGCTGTATGAGTGCAGTAATATAAAGATTTTATTTGCTCTCAAGTCACACTGCATGCACCACTTGTCTCCATGATGGTAACTATCATAAAACCAACATTAACAGAAATTCTTCTAAATTAGCATAACAAAACATTAATCACTACTAAATCTCCCACTTAACATTAATCTTGCACAAAAAAACAAACATTATATTACACTTAATTTTAGCATTTACTCTTCCTTTCGAGAGCCATCTGCAAAGCATGCTGGGAAATAGACATCCCAGCCGTTTCTGTTAAACTTAAGTTTGTCTTAATTAAAATAAATCATTTCATAACACTCAAAACAATGAAACAGTTCAAGTTTACTTAAAATATATCAGTTCTGTGAACTTGAAAGAAAAAGAAAGTGCTAAATACTCATAAAAGTTAATTTGACTGAACTAATTATTTATCATACTCAAACCAATGAATTATTTTGAGCGTTAGGGTTTACCAAATTCTGAATTTATCTGCTATAACTTAGTCTACAATTTTATTTTTTGGATGTTTTATGTATTTTGTTTTATGTATTTTGCTACTCGTTTATAGAGACGTAAAGCTCGTTTAAAACAGGAATCATTTGACCCCTCTATGTGTGAGATAAGATCAGAAGAAATCATATCAAGCTTGAAAATCATTAGTTTGAACAATGAGAAGCTTTAATTCATGCTGTTTTTATAACTATATGACTCTCCATAATGATATACTGATCCCGGTTTACTGCGGGTTAGTGATAAAGCCCGCTTTAGCCCGATTAAACGGAGCATGAATGTGTGTGTGTGTGGTGTGTGTGAGCTGTTTGCTGAGCTCCAGCAGCTGCTGTTAGATGTGAAGGTCACTGAAGACGGGCTCGGATGACAATGGCCATTGTAATTTAGCTGTGCTCCTCCCAGGGTTCATACCAAGAGAACAACAGGTCGCTGCCAAAATAACAGATCTTGCATGGTTTACGAGCCTGTCTTCTGTGGTCTCAGGCTGGCATGTGCAGAATGCGTCCGAGCCGATCACCTGACCTAGTCTTCACACAGCCATTTATACCCGCGCCCAGAGATCTGGCCATCTGAAGAGCTCCAGGTGCAGGAATAGAAGAGCGTGGATGTGTTGTCCAGTGTAATCGCAGGTTTAGGCACTTAGAGACTGGAAACTGGTCGAGGGTCCATTAACAGCTTTTCCTTCAAAACATTGAAAGTAATATTTATATGTTGTTCCAACACTTAATACGCATTATTCTTACATTATCTGCAGAGCATTGTGGCCGTGCACTTTGAAGATGCATTTACTGTAAATTGCGTCATTTTGTGCAGAATTCAATATGTTTAGGGTTGGGGATCGTCTGAATTTGAACAACTCCGACTCTCCTCATCGATTCCTAATTTTGATTCCAATAAGGTAAAAAATAATAATTAGATATCATTTTCATTGCAAAACATTTAACTGAATATCATGAACAAAAATCAACAGGCTCAAGAACACTTACACAAGGAGCGTTTGCCTGAGGTTAAATGGTGAACTAATAAATTAGGTGAACTAATATACATTTTTAACTAAATAATTTTAACAGTTTTTAAGATTGTCAGGTATTCAGGTACAGAAACTGTAATCAAATGTAAAATAAGTGAAAAAAGAGTGAATTTTGTCCTTATCTTTTGTTGTTTGATTAGTGTTATTATAACTTGTCTCACACTTGAATTGTTTAAAGTCATATTGAAATGCTCACAAAGGAATCGATAAGAGGAATCGAAATTTTAATTTTATATCAAGTATCCGATTCCTGAATTGAAATTTCTAACCTCTCTACTATCCTCCCTATAAATTAAAGTGGGAAAAGGTTAGTTGATTCTGAGCTTACGAACTGAAATGATGGCCTCGATGAGCAGCTGAAGGTGTTTGTGGAGCTGTGACTCCACACCTGTGGAGCTGTTGGTGGTCTGTGGGGGGGAATGGACCACTCCAGGATCTAATACCGGGATGTGATGTCCGTGAAGTTGCATGAACATCAAACGGAGGCTTTTGTCTGAGAAAAACACACATTTCAGAAGAGACTTCAGCAACATCAGATGTTTCCTAAGCCGGAGACTCTCGCGTGTGTCTCCTCTTCGGCTTCAGAAGAGATCTCAGCCTCTTTACAGATCAAACATTTCATTGCTACCATAAATGTATTAAAAGTAACATTGTGTCAGGGTTGCTGATCATGTGATATTACTCTATAGAGTTATTCTCAACAATTAACCCCATTTCCTCATCATCTGACTCCTTATATAGACGTGAACTCTGAGTTTCATGATCAGTGTTTTTGTGCATTTCAATTAGTTTCACTCTCGTTCACCCTCTCAATCACACACATTACACACACTGTCATATCTGAAGTAGTTCAGTGCAGACAGTGTTTCCTTATACACTGATTTAACAGAAGAAATCAATATATACACCCCAGTGAAAAAAACTATACCAAAATGTATTTAAAACATTGATTTAATACTAAGTATACTACAAACCCATGAACATATTTACTGACATAATGCTTTAGGCTTACTGATAAAAATATTAAAATAAAATCTTTATTTGGAGTACTTATTTATTGGACAATGCGCATTTCTTACTGTAATTTTAAGACTAAAATGTTTTTTTACTGTAATATCACTATTAATAAGGATAGTATGATCTCTGTATAATATCAGTATTTAAATGCAAGATATTTAAAGTGTACCTGCAATAGTTCCACTTTAACATAATCAAATATATTTAAGTATATCTTTAGTTGGACCTCAGCACTATTTCCAGATAACTAAAGAACATTTAGTACAAAATTAGTTTTTACAATTTATCAGACTGTAAGTATACCAGTTTAGTAAACTACAAGTACAATTGCAGGGTATTTATATTCAGTACATAATATGTAATTGTATTTGTAGTGTACTTAGCATAAAATAAATGTATTTTTTTTTCACTAGGGCAGTTTAGACAAATGTTATCTATAGTGATATCCTGAAATGCATAATGCTAAAGAGTGGTTTCAGTATTTACAATATTAGAGGGGAAAAATGTAATATTGTGAGGAAAACGTCTGAAGACAGTTAATGGAACGTTCTGGCAAGGTTCTCTCAAAGTTCTCCCAGTAACGTTAATAGAACGTTTGATAAAAGTGATCTGGTCTTTAATAATGTTCTCAAAACGTTAGCACAAAAACATTATTAATACATCATTCATGGAACGTTTTATTTCTGAAATGTTTTCATCTAACATTCAAAAGCAACATTCCTGTAATGTTTTCAGAATTATCAAATGGAATGTTCCCATAAAGTTCTCATAACTAAATAACGCTTTTTTTTTTTTGAACATTCAGAAATAACGTTTTCAAAACTTAATTTGAATGTTAGCAAAACATTTTTAAAACACATTTGTGCGCTGGGATGAGATGTATAGTTCAGTCCTGCTGGAGATACAGTTCCTGAATGAGTGATCGACAGATGACAAGCTGACAAGAGAAGAACTTATGCTTTTGGATGAGGAAAATAAAGACTTGTAGGACCGTTAAGATTAAATATACTGTATTATTACTACAATAAATGTTTAACTTCATTGCTGTTGTGCAAAACAAGTATTCATGTACAAAATGCTTAAAGAAGGTCTTTAATCAAAATAACTCAAATTTAACATTAATTCACATTTACATGTATAGCACTGTTCACAATACACATCGTTTCAAAGCAGCTTTACAGAAGCTAATGCATGGGTCTACATTACAGTGATCTGTTATCAGAGGAAACTGTCTAAGTTAAGTATTTCAGAAATGTACATATACACATCACACAGTTAGCTCATAATGTATCAGTGTAAACCATGTATTTATTTAAGGCAGAAAACAATGAGCTCATTGAAGTCATGAATACATGTTGTTAACAAATGCTTAGGAAATATAGAAAATTAATTAATTAGAACTTTGTGGTGATGAGAACTTTATAATTGTCATACAAAATAATGTCACAATGCAAAAAAGTCTCAAAATCAGCTGCATTTATAGAAAGCAATGTATTATTTTCTTTTCTGATTTGGAGATTTAAATATATTAATTATATAATCATTTTTGACAGTTTTGAATTGGCTGTAATTAGTGTTCAACTCAATTTGCTATAGAAAGAGGTTTTTCCATTTCGTTTCCCTCCCTCACATCTTCTGTGGATGAATACTGACGAGCAATAACTTATAGCACCAGATATTTGTTTTATTCAGACATGAAATGTATATCTTTTTGCCTCTGCACTCTTTAAAATAAATATTAGAGATATTTAGTTCATGGCCTGTTTTCATAGAAGAACAATAGTGATTGGGCTTTTAAATGGAAATGTTCCAACGTTTGGGTCCGACACGGGAAAACGCTCTGTCGTATGTGTGTGTGTGTGTTCTGACAACACACAGAAGATTTTGATTTTCGGATCTCAAAGATCTAGATGGATTATAAAATGCCAGCACAGAAGGGGCAGAAAAGTGTAACGCCTTAAAAACAAGTAACAGGACCTTATAGATCATTTGGTTACACTTTATTTTGAGGTGTCATTGTTACAGTGTAATTATATATTTAAGCACTGAGTAATATTATTAACTACATGTACTTAGGGTTAGTTGCATGTAATTATGCATAATTTACTGTTATTACTATGATAAGTACATGTGACATATGTAACAAGGACACTGTAAAATAAAGTGTGACTGATAATTCTATCTCGAACCGGCAACCGTTTCAGAGTAACTGACTAAAATGTCTAGGCTGACTTGACTGAATAATACAGCTTGCTTCTTTTTACAGTGAAGCTGCTTTGCCACGTTTTCTATTGTATAAAGCACTATAAAGACAAAGGTGACTTGACTCTGAACAGCAGACAGTAACGTGGCTCGTCTTTGTTTTAAAGTGTGAAGATGACCAAAAACCATTTCTCTGTGTGCTATCAAACTCTAGTCTCTATGGCCCTGTACAGATGGACGGGAGAGTCTATTGTGAGAGAACAATGTGTCTCAAATAGAAGCATTAGCGCTTGTCCTTTTACGGCCTTCCTCTGTGTGTTTGGCACCATCCCGGGACAGAGGGAGGCCGGCCTCACCTGCTGGTGGAGGATAAAGGCTGGTCCCGTTCCCCAGTCCTGCACCCAGCGTGTGTCCCAGCCTGTCTCTGTCTCTGTCTCTGTCTCCGGGAACATCAGCATGGCCCCCAAGAAGAAGGAAGAGCCCAAGCCAGTGGCGGCCCCCAAGCCCCCGGAGCCCGAGCCGCCCAAGGTGCCGGACTTCAACCCCGCAGAAGTCCAGGTACCAACCACACATCTCTACACTCCGATCGCTCAGATGCCAAACAACTCACTCATTCTGACAGTGTATTAACGGGTTTGCATTTTCATTCCTATCAAACTGAATATGGTGTCTAGTTTGGTTTGCACTGAGGGTTTGTTTACACGACAGCTATATGCTTAAAACGGAGACGTTTTTCCTTTGAGTTTTCCGTGTACAGACGACACCATTGTCAAAATGATCCCCATTCACACGGATCCGCGAAAACGACTTAAATCGTTGTATTCTGCTGCCAGGCCAGTAGATGGCGATGAAACACTATAGACTGAACACGTGATACGCATGTGCATGACGTCATCGTCTTCGTCAAAAACTTGCACTTTGAAACCCGTTTTCAAAAGTTTGTGTTTTCAGGCTCACAAAACGCCATTGTTGTGTAAACGAACGGCCAAAACACATAAAAAGCTTTACGTTTCTATTTAAAAACGGTGTCGTGTAAATGGCCCCTGAGTCTTATCATTCTTCTGTTTCCCTATTAACTATGGTGAGAAACATGAAAATGATCGCTATCATTCCTGCCGCTTCTGATCTACTGTAAGACTTTAGGGGCTGTTTACACGACACCGTTTTAAAACTTTTTATACGTTTTGGCCATTCATTTACACACCAATGCTGTTTTGGGGACCTGAAAATGCAAAGTTTTGAAAACGGGTTTCAAAGTGCATTACATGTTCAGTCTATAGTGTTTCATCGCCATCTACTGGCCTGGCAGCAGAATACAGCGATTTCAGTCGTTTTCGCGGATCGTTTTGACAATGCTGTCGTCTGTACACGGTAAACTCAAAGGAAAAACGTCTCCGTTTTAAGCACATCGTTGTCGTGCAAACAAACCCTTACTCATGCTACATTAGTGAGGACAAATGTTGCCTTCTCACAGAGATAACCTCAGGTTTCTTTATTGTTCATGCACTATTTGAAGAACAGGGGGTAGTGCGTCCAAAAGGACAACCTGCTGTCGAGTGATGGATGAATTCCTTTGGCTAAGCGTCTATAAATGATCCATACAGCTGTATTTGGCCGTGTGTTGTGTACATATTTGTTTAATCTGCAGAGCTCAGAATAAGACTTGAGAAGCCATTTGCACTGACATTTTAGTGTTTGTCTTGTTACATCAGAGAACCTCTTTCCCACACCCAAATGTTTTAGCAACTCGCATTAGTTACACATATTTAAGCATTTAAATACAATGTTCTCAAACATATCATCTGTAAAACCCAATGGCTTTCTGTGCAGGTCAAGGGATATTTATTTTTTGCCAGTCAAACGGTGGAAATTTTGACAAGAGTTTCCGACAACAAAAGAGATTTTAGCGGTCAACATCGCCACTCTACACCACATTTCCATAGTCTGAAATGTTGAGGTTGAGAAGCCATAATATATGTTCCTACCCATTGAGGTTTGGGCCACACAATGTGATTTTGATTACACCGGCCCAGACTGGACCACCCAAACTCGACAGCGTTGTGAATTCTCAAGCAGCTTCACATCCATACACAGCTTTAGTTAAGGACATCAAGCAAGCGTGACAATCGACTGGCTGAGAATAATCATTTACAGTATAATTTCCTGCATCCAGTGGCGTTGTGTCCGTGATTGGTTGTGCCTCAGTGGGCTTTAACGTTACTCAGTGAATTCAGACAAATCAGATACAATGGCTTTTAATGGCAGTGAAGAATCGAGTTTCAAGATTTAAATATTTTCAATTATGTCTGGCAGGACCGAATACAAAAGTACACCTTCAGCTCTGTAGTTGCAGTGTTAGGTCGTAATATCCTAACTGTGGGCTCATCTTTTGGCATGTTCCCATTTCCTAAGGCCGTAAAGAGCATGTTGTCAGTGTCATGTGTTGGCGGTCTTCAATCACTGCAGACCCTGACGTATAACCGTTTGACAGGAGTGGTGTCGGGTGAACGGCCACAGGGCCACACGCTCCTTCTGGACCAAGGCTGCTCATAAATTATTTTGGACAATGAGTCACAGGACAAACGGGATTGAGCTTGAGTTACCAGAGACATCTGACAGCCGTGTCCTGAAGGACAAATACCAGCGAGCTTTAATAATCACATCTCCAACATCTAACCCCCTGAGAACCTTCAGTTATCGATTACACTTCAGACGTTTGAATGATTGATTGTTATTTGATTTCTGTTCTTCTTTCTTGGCAGCTTGAATTCACTGCTGAGCAGATTGAGGGTAAGCCAGATGTGTGTATGCATTATCTTTGCACAAGTAAAAATGTTACATTTATTTAATGTATCTCGTTTAGGCATGTTGCTGATTCAGAATATCGGAAAAAAAAATAATAATTCTGAAATTTTATTCAAAATATATTCTCTCAACTCTTACAATTCTCTTCGAGTAAATGTATTTTAAATGGGGGGACTAAATATTGAATAATGAAACTATGTTTTGACAATCAAAATAATTGCTGTAACAATCACTGCAAACAGTCAGAGAGCTGTAGAGCTCTATACAAAGTTATAGAAGTTTGAGCAAATGTACAGAACATTTATACAAAATATATAATTTACAAAATAATTTGGCCTGTAAAATTGCTTGAAATCAAAGCCGGATGTCTAACCAAGTTGTGTTCCAAATTTGATGTTATTATCCTAAAAATTGAGCCTCTAGAATTTTTAAAGTACCGTTTTTATGATAAAGCAATGACCAGTTTCAACAGTTTTCACAGGATGAATCTTGAGTGTTTAAGCTTTCAAATGAGACCTGATTTATGATGGTTATGAAAATATGTGACAGGGAAAACGGCAGTAAAAAACACGCCAAGTGTCCCGTGTGCTGGAGAAACTGATCATGTCCCGCTGTGTTTCTCCCGGCAGATTTCAAGGATGCGTTCCAGCTGTTTGACAGGACACCAACCAATGAGATGAAGATCACCTTCGCTCAGTGCGGAGACCTGATCCGGGCCCTGGGCCAGAACCCCACCAACGCTGAGGTGATGTACGTCTTAGGCAAACCCAAAGCTGAAGGTGAGACCCTGACCCCATGAGAACACCAGCCTGACTGACTATACACCTGGCCCTGCCAAACACATCTGGCTGTTTCCTTGTCAGATATGCAGGTGAAGATGCTGGATTTCGACCAGTTCCTGCCCATGCATCAGCACATCTGCAAGGCCAAAGACCGCGGCACCTTTGAGGACTTCGTCGAGGGCCTGAGGGTGTTCGACAAAGAGGGAAACGGGACAGTGATGGGCGCTGAACTCAGACACGTCCTCGCCACTCTGGGTGAGCTTCATTAAAACCATTATAGACCGCATGACTGAACTGTCTTCTGGAGAATTCCTCTAGCAGCTGCAAAGTTTAACAGGGAATTCTCAATGTTATGGACGCAACAAAATTTCCCTAAGGGGATAATAAAGCAATCAATCAATCAATCAATCAATCAATCAATCAATCAATCAATCAACACTCTGCAACAGAGTGTTATTATTTATAGACTACATCATTCACAGAAAGTTTTAGATGAACATTCTTCTAACGTTTTTTAAATGTAACAACTTGTTTTCGGAACGTTCAGAGAACATTCAAAAGTAACGTTCCAATAATGTTTGAAGAATGATGAAACGGAATGTTCACTTAACGTTCACATAACCAAGAGAAACGTTTCTAAAACATTTGAAAAAAATGGTGTTTTGAACGTTCAGAGAACATTCAGAAATAATGTTATTTTAACTTAATGTTGGCAAAACAACATAGTTTTGTGAGATGGGTTTTAGCCTTTGCATCTCACTTTTATTCAACAAAATATTTTTCATTAAAACAATTAATTTGTCAAAGCAAACTGTGCAAGATATTAAGAGTTGTTTTCAGAGATTTTTATTCAGTCAAATGGCAATTGGCAACTGGCAAAACAATTTTAATCATTCAAAATCATTCTTAATATTTTGATTCTCAATGTAAACAATAGAGATCACACTGTAAATAATGATTTTAAATAAAACAAAGATTATTGGAGTACTTTTTTCATATTAGAAAATATATATTTTTTTTAATTAGAAAATAATATTTCAGTTTTTTCTGCTTCAAAGTTTCACATTTAAATTAATTTACATGCATTTCTCTGTTAAATGTGCATCTCTCTGTTGTGTGTGTCCAGGAGAGAAGATGAAGGAAGATGAGGTGGAGCAGCTGATGGCTGGACAGGAGGATGCCAACGGCTGCATAAACTACGAAGGTCAGATTCTACACACTCTACACACTCTTACAACAATGCATGTTACTTTATAGATCAACATCTGATACCAATAGAGTGATAACATCACTGTTTATGTCTATGAATGTAGTAAAAGTGATAATGAGAACAAATATCTCTAATCAGAATAAGATTGTTCTCCTCGCCTCTAGATGGCAGTGTTGACCCATCTACTACAAGATTTTCTATGAAACTCAAGGATGACTTAGGATGTGTCTAAATTGTTCTCCCCTTAAATGAAAACTATGCTCACAGTCACATGACTGAAGCAGAAAACAGAAATGGCAACACTGGGTTCAGAATAGTGTAGACTAAACATGCATTAGCACAGGATATTGATTTAGATCTCGTCTTTCCCCCACAGCTTTTGTAAAGCACATCATGGCTGGCTGAACAGGTATGAGGAACCACCCTTTTCAACTTCATCTCGAATGCATTTCTGTTTTAATTCACTTTCCCCTGTAAAGCCCGTTGAGTCCCGTGTGCATGTGCAGTCAGTATTACTATTAATGTTGATTGTAGATTTTTTTCCCTCTATTTTTCAGATGATCAAGACACTTCAATTGAGGATCCAGAATAATGCCAATGTTATTTCGTCGTTGTTCTTTTGTAAATGAAAGGCCATGCAGGAGCTTTCCTCCGTGGATCTGCTGTCTGTCTCTCAAACGCTTCTTTTTGTACGGCTCCTCCGTCTGTCATGCCCAAACACATCACACCTGTTCTTTCTGTGAATACTAACTCGTTTATTAAATGTCATGTTTGGTTTAAACTCTCTGTCTCTGAATCCTTTTCATCTGTATTGTTCATCACTTGTACTGAATGTCTGTGCTGTGGAAGTAATGAAATGGGTTGCTTTGATATTATTTTATTAGTTTTTCTCAATATTTGGCTCAATTCTCGAATGAGACTTTTTTTTTCTCTCTCAAAACAAGTTCAGATCTCTGAACAATAAGTTTCTTGTTCACATCAGATTTGAATTTATTACTTAAGCAAACTGCATGTGTTTTGGCACGTGTAAAAAAGAGTAAGTAGGCCTACATTTGTCTATAATTTGCACAATAACGAAACGCACATGGCTTTTTAGCTAAGTTATTGGAGAAGGTTGTTCTTAATCAACTTTCAGCTTTTTTAAAAGAAAATAAAAATTTTGATATATTTCAGTCCGGTTTTAGATCTCAACACAGCACTGAGACTGCGCTACTTAAAGTGACAAATGATTTGTTGTGGTCTGTAGATTCTGGGAACTGTGCGGTGTTGGTTCTTCTTGACCTTAGCGCGGCTTTTGATACTGTGGATCATGGAGTTCTTCTTGACCGTTTGAGGGAGAGGGGTGGGATTAGGGGGCTTGCATGGAAGTGGTTCACATCCTATTTTGAGGGAAGATCTTTTGCAGTGGAGCTTGGAAACTTTATATCATCTTCTCAGCCGGTCTCCTCAGGCGTTCCTCAGGGCTCATGTCTTGGTCCTGTTTTATTTTCCCTGTATATGCTCCCCCTGGGATCAATCTGCCAAAAATATAATGTATCTTATCATTGTTACGCTGATGATATCCAGTTGTATGTGCCCATGAAATGCAATAATGACTCCAACATTACTACTATGTTTGAGTGTTTGAATGAGATAAGAGCATGGTTGGCCGATAATTTTCTGCAACTCAATGAGTCAAAATCGGAAGTGTTGATTTTTGGTCCACCTAAGTTAGCTAAACAGCTTACTTTACATCTTGACCCCTTAGCCATTAATGTTAACACCCAAGCAAGGAACCTTGGTGTAATTTTTGACTCAGAGCTGAAATTTGACAAACAAGTCAATGCTGTGGTTAAAAGTAGCTTTTATCAATTGCGGAGTATCGCCAAATTAAAGAGCATTTTATCGTTTAAGGACATGGAAACTGTCATTCATGCTTTTATCTCATCCAGATTGGATTACTGCAACTCGTTATACTTAGGATTGTCTAGAAAATTGCTATCAAGGTTGCAGCTGGTGCAAAATGCAGCAGCCAGACTATTGACAGGCACACGGAAATGGTCTAGGATTTCTCCGGTACTGGCCTCTTTGCACTGGCTTCCGGTTGAATTTAGAGTCCAATATAAAGTTCTGTCCATGGTTTTTAAAGGTCTGCATGGTCTGGCTCCGGAGTATGTAGCACGTCTGATACAGAGACAGCATCACTATTCTGCTCGACCCCTTAGATCATCCCAGAGTTTGATCCTACATGTTCCCAAATCACGATTAAAAACCAAAGGTGATCGTGCAATTTCTGTGGCAGCCCCGCGTCTTTGGAATACTCTTCCTCTGCATATCAGATCCTGTGATTCGTTAGAATGTTTTAAATCGATGCTAAAAACGCACCTCTACGCTGTGGCTTATAATTGCCCCTAGGTTCAGGTTACTGCTCGGGGTTGTATATTAATCCAGTGTTTTGTGTGAGTACTGTTTGTTGAGTGTTTGAGTAATTTTTAGATTTGTACAGCACTTTGGCCAACTTGTGTTGTTTTTAAATGTGCTTAACAAATAAAAGTTGATTGATTGATTGATGATCAAAACTGATGATTCTCAGTGAAACTGTCAAACTCTTCACAATTTCTAAATATTCTTTCATCGTGTGAGACATCACATGCAAAATGATCCATTCAGTGATCAAAATATGTCAGGCATGCATGTATATTCCATAACTGACATGCAATGTTTGTAATGTCTGAAACTGGCAAATGTTCAGCCATTGTAATGAAATAGGAATCACAATCTTACCAATCAAGCTGTCCACAATCTCTAGCATTGTTGAACATGGAGGAACATCACAACCCTAAGCTGCAAACGTTGTGATGTAGAAATACTGATGTGTTGAAATATGTCACATGTAAACTGAACATTCACAGTTGCTTGTCGTGGAAGAGCAAATGTCCAGTGAGTGGCGCTGAAAGCGTGTGTAGTTTTTTTCCAGAACAGATGAACGTGAATATGGCAACGTTTTATACGTCGGAGTTTGTACGTATCACGGCAATTCTGAAAGATTAATGCTAAACCTACTAGACCTTACATTAAACCAATAGTGTTAACAAAAGCAAATGTGATATAAAAACGCATTCATAACCATATAGTTTTAGCTGGTTTGTGAACTCTTGTCTTCAAGCTCTGTTATCGTGACTCGTCTTTCACGGGATTCGCACCCGAACTCTCCGCATCACAACAAATCTGAGTACCAGCTGAGCTGTCAAGCGAGCTTAGTATGATCGTAAAACTGGGGGAGCCTGCACTCTCTAATTAAGGCACTAGATGGCAGACATGCATCATGCTGTACACAAACTACCAGAGAATCAAAGAGATAGACCTATCTATCTAATAGGCTACATGCTTATTGCAAACAAACAAACAATCCAAAAGCTCAAACCTGTTAGCTGTACACATTATATAAAATGACATCAGTGTAATTAAAATTGTTTTGTAGCATTCAGAACCTCAAATTAGTTTATACATCTTAAATATTTTGTCAAAATATTACAAAATGTCAAATATTGTGCTGGGTGAGACATGATTTTCCCAGCATTAAGCAGTCATGTTGGGCAGCCCGTAAATTCATTTCACTTTATAATAATTGGAAAAGTCTAATAAAATTCGTTGGCTCAGTCTCGACAGAAACAAAAGATGTGAGATGTGTCTATATGCATTAGTGCAGTTCCTCGTTCCTCGTTCGTGTGGTTTCACAGCCCACAGCCCATCATGTCAGATCTAGGTGGATCCTCTGTGATCAAGAGAGAGCGTTGGCATTTCCACTCAGAGTCAGCACAGCATTCACAGCACATGGACGTGTCCTTCATGGTGTTGTCCTGAAGTTCATGGCCAGTGTAATAGGGCGTAAACATGCTATTAAATGAACAAAGGCCTGGATTTACTTGACAGTGCAGATAAAAAAAATGCAGTAATGCCTTTGGACTTTGTATCTCAGGACTGCATACGGCAAGAATGGATTATTATTAGCATCACAGATTTATGCCACAGTTTTAAATTCTCCGCTTTAGTAGATATAGAGAAAGATAGAGAAAATGCAGTCTGCCTTTTAGCCCTTGTTGCCAGAGGACTCAAAGGATTACAGTGAATAAACGTTCTTTTGTGTTTGTCAGAGGAAGATGTGCATCACATGCATGAAAAAACACATAAATGCTGTAAACAATAGAACTGTGTAGCCTCTGTGCTGCATTCACAGCAACATGTGAATATGCTGAAGTGTGAGAGCATTTAGCAGCAAGACTCAAGAATGAGTTTTGAATAGAGAAATGATCTGTCTGCTTGTTTAGGTGTAATAAATGCAATAGAAATGAGTAAACAATAACAAATGAGACATTTCTGTGTGATGTAACCTTGAAGATATCAGGTTCTTTTCACGTCTAGACTGACAATACATTTTCAAGTTTACATGAGTATAAGTTTGTCATATTAACAAAAGTGTACCCATATGTCACTGATGTCATTAAGCTGATTTTCTGCTGCTGTGTTGTCTGGGTCTCAGCTGAACCACTCGCGGATAGTTAATCCACTAGAGTTTTAATCCACGCCAGTTCGGCTTTTGCAGTGTGTTTGGGTCACTGAGGATAAGTCATTCTCTCAGGTCACAGGTAATGCAGTGTCCTTCTGGCACTAACATAGTTTCCAACTCCAGCTGATAGACATGTGTGACAGGGATGGATCTACAGTAATGCTATCTCATCAACAGAAATCAGTTTTCTGAACCATTTTTGCAAAACAATTTAACCAAGTGTTGTCAAATACATTTCTAGTTGTACAATATGAAGTCATACCCACTTACATTTATGTTTGCCAACCAGAAACTGTGCAAATACCAACAAACTTAACAAGTTCTCTTTTTTTTTTTTTTGCAGCCAAGGTGCACATCTGAGCCAAATGTCACATTATGTCTTAGTTTGAGTTTAGTTTGAGTTGAAAGCTGAAAACGCAAACTTTTGAAAATGGGTTTCAAAGTGCAAGTTTTTGAAAACGATCTCCGTGTAAACAACAAAAACGCGAAATAATGCACATGCGTATCACGTGTTCAGTCTATAGTGTTTCATCGCCATCTACTGGTCTGGCAGCAGAATACAGCGTTTTTAGTCGTTTTCGCGGATCCGTGTGAATGGGGATCGTTTTCACAATGGTTGCGTTTGTATGCAGAAAACTCCCAGGAAAAACTTCTCCGTTTTCAGCATATTGTTGTCGTGTAAACGAACCCTTAGTTTCCACGGCTTTCATAGATAAATTTGATCCACCTTTCCTCCATTTGTTAATATAAAGCTTGTTCCCTTTCGTAAAGGGAACTCCCGCTGCATCGATACTCGATACTTTGGGGAATGCCTTTGGCATGAAGCGTCTGAAGTCAACTATGGAACCATTCCAATCTTGATTGGTGCAACGTCACCCGTGACGTCGCATGTGACGGTGATCCGGAAGCTACAAAAGGGTCACAGGAACCAGAAAATGTTAGCTTCTGGTCTTCAGCAAGCGCTCTATGTCATCTTGTCTGTTCTATTTGGTGTTGTTTGTCCCGTGAAAAGAGTATTATTTATGGCGAATAAAGAGAAGCTATTCAGGCAGTGTGCGTCCCCTTGCCCACGTTATTTAAGCGAGGGTGACACACACTCGCTTTGTGTAGTTTGTCTGGGAGTGGAGCATGCACGGGCGGGGCTCGAGGGCGCTGTCTGTGCAAACTGTTTTCAATGAAAAAGCTCCGCTCCCGTTAGAGCTTGTTCGATCAATTAGATCAGGCTCGCGTTTCCAGTGCATTAGGTCCCGCGGCTGTTGAGGCAGCGCGCCGCTTGTATGCATGGGATTCGCACGTGGGGCTGGCATATAATACTGAGACGGTTGTGACCCTTTCTCAGCGTTTATCAACCAGCCCCACTTGTCTTGCGCACGGTTCGGAAGCCCGCGCTGCGGCTTCTTCCGACCGTGTTAAAGACACAGCGTTTGATTTATTTGGCTCCGAGGAGTTAGATATTATCTATCAACACTGAATCACGTGGATATGGGGATTCGCCACCCCATATTCCCGTTAGTGAGGAGTTGCTGGAGGTTGTAATCAGGGCAGTGGTTAAATTATATGTTAAATGGCCATATAATAAGCAGGAAGCGACTAAGAAAAATAAAATGAATGAGCGCTTCCTGCAGACCCAGTCACAATCTTCTTCCGGTGCATGCCCACACATGATGGGGTTATTACAGGCATACCTGGCTGACCTCCTCAAGCAGGTGGATGATAACTGGGAGGTCTCACTCAATGGATATTACTGAATTTCGTAGAGTAGCTGACTTATCTCTCCGTATTATTAAAGAGACGGCCCGTGCTATTGGCCATTCTATGGCAGCACTAGTCGTCTCAGAGAGACATTTATGGCTTAATCGCTTGTGGATCGGGGAGAAAGACAGGGCTTTCCTTCTCGATGCTCCCCTTTCACCTTCTGGCCTCTTTGGCGACGCGGCAAGAACCGTTGTCGAGAGGCTTCAGGAGGCAGAGCGACAATCAGCTATCCCCAGTTGTCAGTCCAGGTCTCATGGGGTTGCTGCCAGGGGGCAGCCTCATGGGACAGCCGCCAGCTCCTCATTTTTTGAGAAGGTTTCCTCTCGTGCCCCCCCTTATAAGGCTTGGGGCCAGAAGAAACATTCTCGCACGAAGCCCTCCATACCGAAGACAGGTCTGAGGACTGTCTCTCGGGTTAAGATGGCTTCAACTAAGAGGTCTTGTCATAACCCGCAGACCCTTATGGGCGTTCCCCCAGGAGAGCGAGTACAGGAGTCTCGCCCCCTTATGCAGCCATTAGGAAATCGATGTTCGCTTCCCGCCGCCGATGGCGCTTCGGGACACATCGGCTTCCAGCGAACACAAATTGCAGTATCTGCCCGAAGACGTTGCGGCCCTGTCGAGTTCGCCGCCTCTCAGGAGGTCTGTAGAGAGCATATTTCGGTTAGTTCCTGCCAGTTAGCTGCTTCAGGTCACCGAAGCCATTTGGAAATTTATAGCCGAGGCCAGTCTCGAGGGACTGGTCCCCATGATGGCATATTTAGACACCCCGAGGGGTCTTCAAAATATAGCCTAGGGGGTCCTGCTTACAGTGGAGCTAATATACAAATATTATCTACTAAGGGTGGTTCACATGTCGGCCAGCCCCGAGCAGGGTCGGTTTTTGGAACAGGAAGTCTAGTCCCTCTTAACACAGGAAACCTCAAAGTGGGCTTTTCCTTGGTTACGGGAGCCCGGGTTCTACAGCTGGCACTTCATAGTTCCTATGAGGGGGGGAGTTAGGCCTTATTTTGGATCTCATGGTACTGGATCAACCTCCGAGGGGGTTCAGATTCAAGTTACCGACTGTCAGTCAGACCAGCTCCGAGGACTGGTCTGTCTTGATAGATCCACAAGCTCCTTAACTCCTCTTTCCCTTCTAACCCCATCACAGGAAGTTTCCGAGATCGGCTTTTGGGGGGAAAAGCACATCAGTTCTGGACTCTTCCAGTCGGCCTAGCCTTATCCCCTCGCACCTTCACTAAATGTATGGACACGGCCCTTGCTCCATTGAGACTTCAGGGGGTCCGCATCTTATAGAGGACTGGCTCATTTTGGCTCAGTCGAAAAGAACTAGCAATTCAACATCGAGATGTTGTTTTGCGTCATCTGAGGTGCGTGGGGTTGAGACTCAATGTGAAGAAAAGTTCCTTAACTCCTCTTCAGAGGATTACGTTCCTGGGAGTAGAGTGGGACTCAGTCACGATGCGGGCACAATTGTCTCCTGCTCGTATAAATACTATCTTAAACACAATGAAGAGTATTAGGTTTGGCCAGGCTATCACTGTCAAACACTTTCAAAGAGCTTTGGGTCTTATCAAATCAAATCAAGTATATTTGTATAGCGCTTTTCACAATACAGATTGTATCAAAGCAGCTTCACAGTATTAAAATAAAATAATACAACAAAGTTTGTTTCTAGTGGAATTTATTGATTGATAGCATAAAATTAAATATCCCCAAAATATCCCCAACTGAGCAAGCCAAAGGCAACAGTGGCAAGGAACCGAAAAAACTCCATCAAGCGGCCTAATGGTGTCCTAAAACTCCATCAGGTGACCTAATGGAGAAAAAAAAAACCTTGGGAGAACCCAGGCTCAGTCGGGGGCCAGTTCTCCTCTGGCATTTATGAACTAGAGGCCGGATTGTAGTTTGAAACTGTGAGATTAACAATATTATATGAATGCCTGGCTGAAAAGATGCGTCTTTAATCTAGTTTTAAACTGGGAGAGCGAGTCTGAGCAACGAACAGTATCAGGAAGGCTATTCCAGAGTTTTGGAGCCAAATGTGAAAATGCTCTCCCTCCTTTGGTTGATCTGGATATCCTAGGTATGACCAAAAGCCTTGAATTTATTGATCTTAAAGAGCGCGATGGATTATAGGGTGATAGAAGATCCGTTAAATAGACTGGAGCTAAGCCGTTTAGGGCTTTATAAGTCAGTAACAATACCTTGTAATTAATACGGAACTTTATAGGTAACCAATGTAGTGATGATAAAATCGGTGTTATATGATCATATTTTCTTGATCTAGTAAGAACTCTAGCGGCTGCATTTTGGACTAACTGTAGCTTGTTTATTGAGGATGCAGGACAACCAGCTAATAAAGCATTACAGTAATCTAGTCTCGAGGTCATGAATGCATGAACTAACTTTTCTGCATCAGAAACTGATAGCATATTACGTAGCTTAGCAATGTTTCTAAGGTGGAAAAAGGCTGTTTTTGTAACATACGAAATATGATTTTCAAAAGACAGGTTACAATCGAGTATAACACCCAGGTCTTTTACTGTAGAGGATAAAGTAACAGGACATCCTACGATGTCAAAGTTGTATTGTGAGAGGTTCTGTGGGCGGTTTTTTGAACCGATAAGTATTACCTCTGTCTTGTCTGGATTTAATAATAGAAAATTACGCGTCATCCAATCTTTTATATCTTTAACACACTCTGTCAATTTGGATAATTTAGCGTTTTCATCTGGCCGTGATGAAATATATATTTGAGTGTCATCAGCATAACAATGGAAACTAATTCCATGTTTCCTTATAATATTTCCAAGTGGCAGCATATATATTGAGAATAATAGAGGGCCCAACACAGATCCCTGCGGCACTCCATAGTTTACTGGAATTATGATCGATTTTTCTCCATTTAAATAAACAAAATGGTAGCGGTCTGATAAGTATGATCTAAACCAGCTTAATGCTTGTCCTTGAACACCAGTATAATTTTGTAGTCGATCTAAGAGTATTGTATGATCTATAGTATCGAACGCAGCACTTAGATCAAGTAAAACTAGTATTGAGATGCAGCCTTGGTCAGAAGCTAAAAGTAAATCATTTGTGATTTTAACGAGCGCAGTTTCAGTGCTATGATGCGGCCTGAATCCTGACTGAAACTTTTCATAGATATCATTTTCTTGCAAGAAAGAGCCCAGTTGAGCGGACACAACTTTTTCTAGTATTTTAGACATAAAAGGTAGATTTGAAATGGGTCTATAATTTGCTAGATTATGCGGGTCTAATTGTGGTTTCTTAATGAGAGGTTTTATCACTGCCAGTTTAAATGTTCTTGGAACATGACCTAAAGATAAAGACGAGTTAATAATATTGAGGAGAGGCTCTTCTACTACAGGTAACACTTCTTTCAGTAGTTTAGTTGGTATAGGATCTAATAAACATGTTGTTGTTTTAGATGAAGTGATAAGTTTATTTAACTCTTTTTGTTCTATAGTTGTAAAGCACTGTAATTGTTCTTGCGGGGGGAAAATTGAGGCTGAATTATAAGGTGCGATTGAGGATTGAACGTTTACAATTGTGGTTCTGATGTTTTCTATTTTCTCAGTGAAGAAGTTCATGAAATCATTACTACTAAACTGTAACGGGATATTTTGTTCGGGTGACGTCTGTTTATTTGTTAGTCTAGCCACGGTGTTAAATAAAAACCTAGGATTGTTTTGGTTGTTTTCTATTAGTTTGCGGAGATGCTCAGCCCTGGCCGCTTTTAGGGCCTTTTTATAACGTGACATACTGTCTTTCCACGCGATTCTAAAGACCTCTAAATTAGTTTGTTTCCATTTACGCTCTAAATTACGGGTTTCTCTCTTTAGAACATGCGTAGTATTATTGTACCATGGTGCTTTAATTTTCTCTGTGACCTTTTTTAATCTAACAGGTGCAACAACATCCAATGTTCTAGAGAGAATGGTGCTCATAGTGCTAGTTAGTTCTTCTAGTTCATCTGTTTGTTTGGGTTCAGGCAGCAGCTGAGACAGATCAGACAAGCAACTCGAGAAATTATCTATGGTGGATGGAAGGATTGTTCTGCCTGGTCGAAAACGCGGCGCCGCATGACATATTACAGCAGTACGTAATATGCAAGTTACCAAGTAATGGTCAGTGACATCATCACTTTGTGGAATGATATCTATATCGGTTGGATCGGTTCCATATGATATAATTAAATCGAGTGTGTGATTAAGACGATGAGTTGGTCCGGTGACGTTTTGTTTGACCCCAAAGGAATTTAATAAATCTATAAACGCAGCCCCTAACGCATCATTTGGATTATCTACGTGTATGTTAAAATCTCCAACAATTAATGCTTTATCTACATTGACCAATAGATCTGAGAGAAAATCTGCAAACTCTTTTAGGAAATCAGCGTAAGGCCCAGGCGGTCTATATACGGTAGCCAAGGCTAGAGATAATATGGATTTTTTTCTAACATCTAAGAGCGTAACATTTAGTACAAGTATTTCAAACGAAATAAACTTATAACCCGTTTTCTGAGTAACATTGAGAATATCTCTATAGACCGCTGCAACACCGCCGCCACGACCAAACAGACGGGGTTCGTGCTTATAGGAGTATCCTGATGGAGTAGACTCATTTAGACCGAAATAATCATTAGGTTTAAGCCAAGTTTCAGTAAGGCAAAGGACATCGAAGCTATTATCCGTGACTATTTCATTTACAATAACTGCCTTAGGTGTGAGTGATCTAATGTTTAGAAGACCTAGCTTTAGAAATTGTTTTTGTTTACTAATAGCAACATTTTCTGGTTTAATAACAATTAGATTTTTTCTAGATCCTGCAGTAGATTTATTATTTGATCTCACTAAACGAGGAATAGACACAGTTTCTATGCAATGTTCTACACTATTTATATCAGTTAATTTGGTGCAGCAGAGACTATGATTTGAACTTTTGGTTACTAGTCAAAAGGTATTTAACATTTTGGAGATGTTATCTGACAGAAGATCCGATCCGAATCTGCTTGGGTGTAAGCCATCGGCACGGTAAAGCCTAGGACGCTCCCAAAACAGATTCCAATTATTTACAAAGAGCAGTTTCTGCTCATTGCACCATGACATTAACCATTCATTTAGCGCGAATAATCTACTAAACTTTTCATGACCTAGTCGGTACGTGGGAAGCGGTCCTGACACAATGATCGTTATATCAGGCGATGTGCTGCGTACCGTATCGATCAGATTCCTGAAGTCTTTCTTCAGAACCTCTGTCTGTCGCAGCCTGATGTCGGCCCCTCCCGCGTGCAGGACCACAGTTCCGACGCGCTCGTTCAGAATCTCGGGAACGTGAGCAGCGATTTCAGAAACACGAGCACCAGGAAAGCAGTGACTATGCACCTTACTTTTATTTAACGTAGCTTGTACGTGTCGAACGATGGAATCACCGATGATCACAGCATCGCGTTCTGTTTCGCGAAGAGGGGAGAAGCGGTTTTGTGTGGATATCTCGAAAACCGGGAGGGTCGGAGAGAGTTTTCTTGGTCTAGACCTGACTCGCGTCTTCCGCTGCGGAAATATCCAGGCTTCGTGGTGGCATGTTGGAGCCGGCGTAAACGAGACCATGGCTGATCGCGGCCTCGACGCTCGTGACCGATGCTGAGTAACGCACGGAGTAGACGAGGTCGGAGTCAGCGGGTTAGTAACGTTGATCACTGATTTGTGTGCATCGGCGCGTGATGTTTCAAGAGCTAACCGCCGGTCTATCAGCTCGGCTTTTCTCACTAAAAGGTCGTGGATCTGTTTCTCAACAGCTTCCAGCTCAGACTGCAACGCGTGTAGCTCAAATGTGTCCTCACCTGCACCAAAAGGTAGACTACTTACATCTGATATATTCGCCATTTTAACAGATGGACAGTAAGTTAAGTTAGCAACGACGCTACCAGTGATGCTATCAATATTAATACTAATTTATGACTGAAGTCTTGGATATAATCCGTCTTTTTAGTGGTACAGGTGTAGAGTAGACGCACGATAGGCGAAAAAAATGTTTGTTTGTAAGTGAGTGTGGAGAAGACGCGTTCAGCCGTGATCCACAGGAGTAACCTATAAGAGTATCCGACGTTGGATCACTACGACGTCTTATGGCTGCAGCTTCCACGGTAGTACCCTTTGGTCTGCTCCATATGAGGGCCTTGCAGTGGTGGCTCAGGAACAAGGGATTTTCTCCTCTAGGAAAACCCTTTTCGTACGATCAGAGTTACGCGCAGATGCCTTCGTTCTCTTGTCGTATGGAAGAAACCATGGTTCCTGTCTCAGTGCCCGGTTTTGGGAGCACCATGTGAGAGAAAAACTCTGACCACGGATGAGTCCGTCACGGGCTGGGGTGCGGTTATGGAGGGCCGTTACACCCGAGGTACTTGGAAAGACCATCATCTCACATTGCATATTAATCGCTTGGAGATGTTGGCCGTATTTTTTGCCCTGAGGCACTTCCTTGTAGACCTCAGAGGCCATCATGTTCTGGTTAGGACAGACAATATGTCGGTGGTCTCTTATATCAACCGCCAAGGAGGTTTGAGATCTCGCCCTCTTTGTAGACTGGCGCATCAAATTCTTCTTTGGTCCCAGGACAAATTTCTCTCTGTCAGATCTATTTATATTCCTGGGGTTGAAAATATGGGAGCAGACATCCTGTCGAGGCAGGGGCTGAGGCCCGGGGAATGGCGGCTCCACCCTGAAGTGGTTGAGCTTATATGGAGAGAGTTTGGCCGGGCGGAGGTTGACCTGTTCGCTTCTCATGAGAACTCTCATTGCCCGCTCTGGTACTCTCTCTCACATCCAGCTCCTTTGGGCTTGGATGTCATGGTACAGATGTGGCTGAGGTCACATCTGTACGCTTTTCCCCCGATTGCTCTGCTCCCGGGGGTTCTAGAAAGGGTCAGGAGGTACGGAGTGAGACTACTCCTTGTAGCTCCGTAC